>NW_019267780.1:0-5378 GCF_002742605.1 Olea europaea var. sylvestris
CCCGGCGCGATTTTTGTTCCCGATAAACCTGTCAAATTTGAGCCCATTCCGACACAGTCGGGAAAAATGACGAAATTACATCCGGCTCGATTTTTATTTCCGGTCAAACTGAAAAATTTCAGCCAATTCCGACACAGTCGAGAAAATTGACGAAATTGCCCTCGGCGCGGTTTTTGTTTCCGGTCAACCAGTCAAATTTAACCAATTCCGACAAAATCGAGAAAAATGACGAAATTGCCGCCGGCGCGATTTTTATTTCCGATCAAACGGCCAAATTTCAGCCAATTCCGACACAGTCGAGAAAAATGACGAAATTGCCCCCGACGCGGTTTTTGTTTCCGATCAAACAGTAAAATTTGAGCCCATTCCGACACAGTCGCGAAAAATGACGAAATTACACCCAGCGCATTTTTGTTCGCTATAAACCTGTCAAATTTGAGCCCATTCCGACACAGTCCAGAGAAATGATGAAATTGCCCCCGGCTCGATTTTTATTTCAGATCAAACTGCCAAATTTCAGCCATTTCCGACACAGTCGAGAAAAATGACGAAATTTTCCCCGGCGCGGTTTTTGTTCCCGATAAACCCGTCAAATTTGAGCCCATTCCGACACAGTCGAGAAAAATGACGAAATTTTCCCCGGCGCGGTTTTTGTTCCCGATAAACCCGTCAAATTTGAGCCCATTCCGACACAGTCGAGAAAAATGACGAAATTGCCGTCGGCCCGATTTTTATATCCGATCAAACTGCCAAATTTCAGCCAATTCCGACATAGTCGAGAAAAATGACGAAATTACACCTGGCGCAGTTTTTGTATCTGATCAACCAGTCAAATTTCAGCCAATTCCGATACAGTCGCGAAAAATGACGAAATTAAACCCGGCGCGATTTTTGTTCCCGATCAACCTGTCAAATTTGAGCCCATTCCGACACAGTCGAGAAAAATGACGAAATTGCCCCCGGCGCGATTTTTATTTTAGTTCAAACTGCCAAATTTCAGCCAATTTCGACACAGTTGAGAAAAATGACGAAATTGCCCCCGGCGCGATTTTTGTTCCCGATCAACCTGTCAAATTTGAGCCCATTCCGACACAGTCGAGAAAAATGACGAAATTGCCCGCGGTGCGATTTTTATTTCTGATCAAACTGCCAAATTTCAGCTAATTCCGACACAGTTGAGAAAAATGACGAAATTGCCCCCTGCGAGATTTTTGTTCTCGATCAATCTGTCAAATTTGAGCCCTTTCCGACACAGTCGAGAAAAACGACGAAATTGCCGCCGGCGCGATTTTTAGTTGCGATCAAACTGCAAAATTTCAGCCAATTCCGACACAGTCGAGAAAAATGACGAAATTGCCCCCGGCGCGATTTTTGTTTCCGATTGAATTGTCAAATTTGAGCCCATTTCGACACAGTCGCGAAAAATAACGAAATTACACCCGACGCGGTTTTTGTTCCCGATCAACCAGTCAAATTTGAGCTCATTCCGACACAGTCGTGAAAAATGACGAAATTGCCAGCTGCGCGATTTTTGTTTCCGATCAACCTGTCAAATTTTAGCCCATTCTGATACAGTCTTGAAAAATAACGAAATTGCCCCCGGCGCGATTTTTGTTTCCGATCAACCTGTCAAATTTGAGCCCATTCCGTCAAAGTCTGGAAAAATGACGAAATTGCCCCCGGCGCGTTTTTTATTTCAGATCAAACTGTCAAATTTCAATCAATTCCGACATAGTCGAGAAAAATGACGAAATTGCCCCCGACGCGGTTTTTGTTTCCTATCAACAAGTCAAATTGTAGCCAATTCCGACACAGTCGCGAAAAATGACGAAATTACACCCGGTGCTATTTTTGTTATCGATCAACCTGTCAAATTTTAGCCCATTCCGACCCAATCGAGAAAAATGACAAATTTGCCGCCGGCGCGATTTTTATTTCCGATCAAACGGCCAAATTTCAGCCAATTCCGACACAATCGAGAAAAATGACGAAATTGCCCCCGGTGCGGTTTTTGTTTCCGATCAAACAGGCAAATTTGAGCCCATTCCGACACAGTCGAGAAAAATGACGAAATTGTCCCCGGCGCGATTTTTGTTTCCGATCAACAAGTCAAATATTAGCCAATTCCGACACAGTCGCGAAAAATAACGAAATTACACCCGACGCGATTTTTGTTCCTGATCAACCAGTCAAATTTGAGCTCATTCCGACACAGTCACGAAAAATGACGAAATTGCCATCTGCGCGATTTTTGTTTCCGATCAACCTGTCAAATTTTAGCCCATTCTGATACAGTCGCGAAAAATAACGAAATTGCCCCCGGCGCGATTTTTGTTTCCGATCAACCTGTCAAATTTGAGCCCATTCCGACACAGTCGAGAAAAATGACGAAATTGCCGCCGGCGTGATTTTTATTTCCGATCAAACTGCCAAATTTCAGCCAATTCCGACACAATCGTGAAAATTGACGAAATTGCCCCCGGCGCGATTTTTGTTTCCGATCAAACTGTCAAATTTGAGCCTCTTCCGACACAGTCGCGAAAAATGACGAAATTACACCCGGCGCGATTTTTGTTCCCGATCAACCTGTCAAATTTGACCCCATTCCGACACAGTCGAGAAAAAAGGCAAAATTGCACTCGTCGCAATTTTTATTTTAGATCAAACTGCCAAATTTCAGCCAATTCCGACACAGTCGAGAAAAATGACGAAATTGCCCCCGGCGCGATTTTTGTTTCCGATCAACCTGTCAAATTTGAGCCTCTTCCGACACAGTCGCGAAAAATGACGAAATTACACCCGACGCGATTTTTGTTCCCGATCAACCTGTCAAATTTGAGCCTATTCCGACACAGTCGCGAAAAATGACGAAATTACACCCGACGCGATTTTTGTTCCCGATCAACCTGTCAAATTTGACCCCATTCCGACACAGTCGAGAAAAAAGGCAAAATTGCACTCGTCGCAATTTTTATTTTAGATCAAACTGCCAAATTTCAGCCAATTTCGACACAGTCGCGAAAATTGACGAAATTACACCCGGCGCAACTTTTGTTCCCGATAAACCTGTCAAATTTGAGCCCATTCCGACACAGTCGAGAAAAATGACGAAATTGCCGTCGGCGCGATTTTTATTTCCGATCAAACTTCCAAATTTCAGCCAATTCCGACACAGTCGAGTAAAATGACGAAATTGCCCCCGGCACGGTTTTTGTTCCCGATCATCCTATCAAATTTGAGGCCATTCCGACACAGTCGAGAAAAATGACGAAATTGCCGCCGGCGCGATTTTTATTTACGATCGAACTGCCAAATTTCAGCCAATTCCGACACAGTCGAGAAAAATGACGAAATTGCCCCCGGCGCGGTTTTTGTTCCCGATCATCCTTTCAAATTTGAGCGCATTCCGACACAGTCGAGAAAAATGATGAAATTGCCCGCGATGCGATTTTTATTTCAGATCAAACTGTTAAATTTCAGCCAATTCCGACACAGTTGAGAAAAATGACGAAATTGCCCCCGGCGAGATTTTTGTTCTCGATCAACCTGTCAAATTTGAGCCCTTTCCGACACAGTCGAGAAAAATGACGAAATTGCCGCCGGCGCGATTTTTATTTGCGATCAAACTGCCAAATTTCAGCCAATTCCGGCACAGTTGAGAAAAATGACGAAATTGCCCCCGGCGAGATTTTTGTTCTCGATCAACCTGTCAAATTTGAGCCCTTTCCGACACAGTCGAGAAAAATGACGAAATTGCCGCCGGCGCGATTTTTATTTGCGATCAAACTGCCAAATTTCAGCCAATTCCGACACAGTCGAGAAAAATGACGAAATTGCCCTCGGCACGATTTTTGTTTCCGATCGAACTGTCAAATTTAAGCCCATTTCGACACAGTCGCGAAAAATATCGAAATTACACCCGACACGGTGTTTGTTCCCGATCAACCAGTCAAATTTGAGCTCATTCCGACACAGTCGTGAAAAATGACGAAATTGCCAGCTGGGCGAATTTTATTTCCGATCAACCTGTCAAATTTTAGCCAATTCTGATACAGTCTTGAAAAATAACGAAATTGCCCCCGGCGCGATTTTTGTTTCCGATCAACCTGTCAAATTTGAGCCCATTCCGACACAGTCGGGAAAAATGACGAAATTGCCCCCGGCGCGATTTTTGTTTCCGATCAACCTGTCAAATTTGAGCCCATTCCGACACAGTCGGGAAAAATGACGAAATTGCCCCCGGCGCAATTTTTATTTAAGATCAAACTCTCAAATTTCAATCAATTGCGACATAGTCGAGAAAAATGACGAAATTGCCCCCGACGCGGTTTTTGTTTCCTATCAACAAGTCAAATTTTAGCCAATTCCGACACAGTCGTGAAAAATGACGAAATTACACCCGGCGCGATTTTTGTTCCCGATAAACCTGTCAAATTTGAGCCCATTCCGACACAGTCGAGAAAAATGACGAAATTGCCGCCGGCGCGATTTTTGTTCCCGATCAAACTGAAAAATTTCAGCCAATTCCGACACAGTCGAGAAAAATGACGAAATTGCCCTCGGCGCGGTTTTGTTTCAAATCAAACAGGCAAATTTGAGCCCATTCCGACACAGTCGCGAAAAATGACGAAATTACACCCAACGCGTTTTTGTTCTCTATCAACCTGTCAAATTTGAGCCCATTCCGACACAGTCGAGAGAAATGACGAAATAGCCCCCGGCGCGATTTTTATTTTAGATCAAACTGCCAAATTTCAGCCATTTCCGACACAGTCGAGAAAAATGACGAAATTTCCCCGGCGCGATTTTTGTTCCCAATAAACCCGTCAAATTTGAGCCCATTCCGACACAGTCATGAAAAATAACGAAATTGTCGTCGGCGCGATTTTTATTTCCGATCAAACTGCCAAGTTTCAGCCAATTTCGACACAGTCGAGAAAAATGACGAAATTGCCCCCGGTGCAGTTTTTGTATCCGATCAACCAGTCAAATTTTAGCCAATTCCGATACAGTCGCGAAAAATGACGAAATTACACACGGCGCGATTTTTATTCCCGATAAACCTGTCAAATTTGAGCCATTCCGACACAGTCGAGAAAAATTACGAAATTGCCGTCGGCGCGATTTTTATTTCCGATCAAACTGCCAAGTTTCAGCCAATTTCGACACAGTCGAGAAAAATGACGAAATTGCCCCCGGCGCGATTTTTATTTTAGATCAAACTGCCAAATTTCAGCCAATTCCGACACAGTCGCGAAAAATAACGAAATTACACACGGCGCGATTTTTATTCCCGATAAACCTGTCAAATTTGAGCCATTCCGACACAGTCGAGAAAAATTACGAAATTGCCGTCGGCGCGATTTTTATTTCCGATC
>NW_019267781.1:0-5377 GCF_002742605.1 Olea europaea var. sylvestris
TTTTGCACATGGTGTCCGCGTTGGGCCCATAAGAATTTTTTGGAAATGTAGCGACCGTTTTGGATTGGCCTCACAACTTTGTCGTGACATACGAGGGATTTTAGCCATTTTTCGAAAGAATTAGCACTTGCATATTTGGAACGGTTGGATTGTCGGTGTACGAAGAATTGAGCGTAACTTTTGCACACAGTGTCCTTTTTGGCCCATAAGAACTTTTTGGAAATGTAGCGACCGTTTTGGATTGAACTCACCACTTCGTCATGACGTAAGAGGGATTTCGGCCATTTTTCGAAAGAATGAGCACTTACATATTTGGAACGCTTGTATTGTCGGCGTACGAAGAATTGAGCGTAACTTTTGAACACGGTGTCCATTTTGGGCCCATAAGTACTTTTTGGAAATGTTGCGACTGTTTTGGATTAAACACACAACTTCATCATGACGTACGAGGGATTTTGTCCATTCTTCGAAAGAATGAACGCTTGCAATTTTAGAGCGCTTGGAGATTCGGCGGACGAGGACTTGAGCGTAACTTTTGCACACGGTGTTCGCTTTGGGCCCATAAGAACTTTTTGGAAATGTAGCGATCGTTTTGGATTGAACTCAGAACTTCATCATGACGTACGAGGGATTTTGGCCATTTTTCGAAAGAATGAGCACTTGCATATTTGGAACGCTTGGATTGTCGACGTACGAAGAATTGAGCGTAACTTTTGCACACGGTGCCCGTTTTGGGCCCATAAGTACTTTTTGAAAATGTAGCGACCATTCTGGATTGAACTCACCACTTCGTCGTGACGTATGAGGGATTTCGGCCATTTTTCGAAAGAATGAGCACTTGCATATTTCGAACGCTCGAATTGTCGACGTACGAAGAATTGAGCATAACTTTTGCACACGGTGTCCGTTTTGGGCCCAGATGTACTTTTTCGAAATGTTGCGACCGTTTTGGATTGAACTCACAACTTCGTCGTGACGTACGAGGGATTTTGGCCATTCTTCGAAAGAATGACCGCTTGAACATTTAGAACGCTTGGAGAGTCGGCGAACGAAGAATTGAACGTAACTTTTGCACATGGTGTCAGCTTTGGGCCCATAAGAACTTTTTGGAAATGTAGCAACCATTTCGGATTGAACTCACCACTTCATCGTGACGTATGAGAGATTTTGGTCATTTTTCGAATGGATGAGCACTTGCATATATGGAACGCTTGGATTGTCGGCGTACGAAGAATTGAGCGTAACTTTTGCACACGGTGTCCGTTTTGGGCCCATAAGTACTTTTTGGAAATGTAGTGATCGTTTTGGATTGAACTCACCACTTCATCATGACGTATGAGGGATTTTGGCCATTTTGCGAAAGAATGAGCACTTACATAATTGGAACGCTTGGATTTTCGACGTACGAAGAATTGAGCGTAACTTTTGCACACGGTGTCCGTTTTGGGCCCATAAGGACTTTTTGGAAATGTAGCGACCGTTTTGGATTGAACTCACCACTTAGTCATGACGTACGAGGGATTTTGGCGATTTTTTGAAAGAATGAGCATTTACACATTTAGAACGCTTGGAGAGTCGGCGGACTAAGAATTGAGTGTAACTTTTGCACACGGTGCCCATTTTTGGCCCACAAGAACTTTTTGGAAATCTAGCAACCGTTTTGGATTGAACTCACCATTTCGTCGTGATGCATGAGGGATTTCAGCAATTTTTTGAAAGAATGAGCACTTGCATATTTGGAACGCTCGGATTGTCGGCGTACGAAGAATTGAGCGTAACTTTTGCACACGGTGTCCGTTTTTTGCCCACAAGAACTTTTTGGAAATGTAGCGACCGTTTTGGATTGAACTCACCATTTCGTCGTGATGCATGAGGGATTTCAGCCATTTTTCGAAAGAATGAGCACTTACATATTTGGAACGCTTGTATTGTCGGCGTACGAAGGATTGAGCGTAACTTTTGCACACGGTGTCCGTTTTTTGCCCACAAGAACTTTTTGGAAATGTAGCGACCGTTTTGGATTGAACTCACCATTTCGTCGTGATGCATGAGGGATTTCAGCCATTTTTCGAAAGAATGAGCACTTACATATTTGGAACGCTTGTATTGTCGGCGTACGAAGAATTGAGCGTAACTTTTGAACACGGTGTCCGTTTTGGGCCCATAAGTACTTTTTGGAAATGTAGCGACCATTTTGGATTAAAAACACAACTTCATCATGACGTATGAGGGATTTTATCCATTCTTCGAAAGAATGAGCGCTTGTACTTTTAGAGCGCTTGGAGATTCGGCGGACGAGGACTTGAGCGTAACTTTTGCACACGGTGCCCGTTTTGGGCCCATAAGTACTTTTTGGAAATGTAGCGACCGTTCTGGATTGAACTCACCACTTCGTCGTGACGTATGAGGGATTTCAGCCATTTTACGAAAGAATGAGCACTTGCATATTTCGAACGCTCGGATTGTCGACGTACGAAGAATTGAGCGTAACTTTTGCACACGGTGCCCGTTTTGGGCCCATAAGTACTTTTTGGAAATGTAGCGACCGTTCTGGATTGAACTCACCACTTCGTCGTGACGTATGAGGGATTTCAGCCATTTTACGAAAGAATGAGCACTTGCATATTTCGAACGCTCGGATTGTCGACGTACGAAGAATTGAGCGTAACTTTTGCACACGGTGCCCGTTTTGGGCCCATAAGTACTTTTTGGAAATGTAGCGACCGTTCTGGATTGAACTCACCACTTCGTCGTGACGTATGAGGGATTTCAGCCATTTTACGAAAGAATGAGCACTTGCATATTTCGAACGCTCGGATTGTCGACGTACGAAGAATTGAGCGTAACTTTTGCACACGGTGTTCACTTTGGGCCCATAAGAACTTTTTGGAAATGTAGCAACCATTTCGGATTGAACTCACCACTTCGTCGTGACGTATGAGAGATTTCGGTCTTTTTTCGAATGGATGAGCACTTGCATATATGGAACGCTTGGATTGTCGGCGTACGAAGAATTGAGCGTAACTTTTGCACAAGGTGTCCGTTTTGGGCCCATAAGTACTTTTTGGAAATGTAGCGACCGTTTTGGATTGAACTCACCACTTCATCGTGACGTATGAGGGATTTTGGCCATTTTGTGAAAGAATGAGCACATACATAATTGGAATGCTTGGATTTTCGGCGTACGAAGAATTGAGCGTAACTTTTGCACACGGTGTCCGTTTTGGGCCCATAAGGACTTTTTGGAAATGTAGCGACCGTTTTGGATTGAACTCACCACTTAGTCATGGCGTACGAGGGATTTTGGCAATTTTTTGAAAGAATGACCATTTATACATTTAGAACGCTTGGAGAGTCGGCGGACTAAGAATTGAGGGTAACTTTTGCACACGGTGCCCGTTTTTGGCCCACAAGAACTTTTTGGAAATGTAGCAACCGTTTTGGATTGAACTCACCATTTCGTCGTGACGCATGAGCGATTTCAGCCATTTTTTGAAAGAATGAGCACTTGCATATTTGGAACGCTCGGATTGTCGGCGTACGAAGAATTGAGCGTAACTTTTGCACACGGTGTCCGTTTTGGGCCCATAAGTACTTTTAGGAAATGTAGCGATCGTTTTGGATTGAACTCTCCACTTCGTCGTGGCGTATGAGGGATTTTGACCATTTTTCGAATGAATTAGCACTTGCATATTTGGAACGCTTAGGTTGTCGGCGTACGAAGAATTGATCGTAACTTCTGCACATGGTGTCCTTTTTGGACCCATAAGTACTTTTTGGAAATGTAGCGACCGTTTCGGATTCAACACACAACTTCATCGTGACGTACGAGGGATTACGACCATTTTTCGAAAGAACACTTGCATATTTGGAACGCTTGGGTTGTCGGCGTACGAAGAATTGATCGTAACTTCTGCACATGGTGTCCTTTTTGGACCCATAAGTACTTTTTGGAAATGTAGCGACCGTTTTGGATTGAACTCACAACTTCGTCGTGACGTATGAGGGATTTTGGCCATTTTTTGAATGAATGAGCACTTGCATATTTGGAACGCTTGGGTTGTCGGCGTACGAAGAATTGATCGTAACTTTTGCACACAGTGTCCGTTTTGGGCCCATAAGTACCTTTAGGAAATGTAGCGATCGTTTTGGATTGAACTCTCCACTTCGTCGTGACGTATGAGGGATTTTGACCATTTTTCGAATGAATTAGCACTTGCATATTTTGAACGCTTGGGTTGTCGACGTACGAAGAATTGAGCGTTACAGTGTCCATTTTGGGCCCATAAGTACCTTTAGGAAATGTAGCGACCGTTTTGGATTGAACTCACCACTTCGTCGTGACGTATGAGGGATTTCGGCTATTTTTCGAAAGAATGAGCACTTGCAAATTTGGAACGCTTGGGTTGTCGGCGTACGAAGAATTGAGCGTAACTTTTGCACACAGTGTACGTTTTGGGCCCATAAGTACTGTTTGGAAATGTAGCGACCGTTTCGAATTCAACACACAACTTCATCGTGACGTACGAGGGATTACGGCCATTTATCGAAAGAATGAGCACTTGCATATTTGGCACGCTTGGATTGTCGACGTACGAAGAATTGAGCGTAACTTTTGCACACAGTGTCCATTTTGGGCCCATAAGTACCTTTACGAAATGTAGCGACCGTTTTGGATTGAACTCACCACTTCATCATGACGTATGAGGGATTTCGGCTATTTTTCGAAAGAATGAGCACTTGCATATTTGGAACGCTTGGGTTGTCGACGTACGAAGAATTGAGCGTTACAGTGTCCGTTTTGGGCCCATAAGTACTTTTAGGAAATGTAGCGATCGTTTTTGATTGAACTCACCACTCCGTCATGACGTATGAGAGATTTCGGCCATTTTACAAAAGAATGAGCACTTGCATAATTGGAACGCTTGGAGAGTCGGCGGACGAAGAATTGAGCGTAACTTTTACACACGGTGTCCGCTTTGGGCCCATAAGAACTTTTTGGAAATGTAGCGATCGTTTTGGATTGAACTCACCACTTCGTCGTGACGTTCAAGGGATTTTGGCAATTTTTCGAATGAATGAGCACTTGCATATTTGGAACGCTTGGGTTGTCGGTGTACGAAGAATTGAGCGTAACTTTTGCACACAGTGTCCATTTTGGGCCCATAAGTACCTTTAGGAAATGTAGCGACCGTTTTGGATTGAACTCACCACTTCATCATGACATATGAGGGATTTTGGCCATTTTTTGAATGAATGAGCACTTGCATATTTGGAACACTTGGGTTGTCGAAGTACGAAGAATTGAGCGTAACTTTTGCACACAGTGTCCGTTTTGGGCCCATAAGTACCTTTAGGAAATGTAGCGACCGTTTTG
>NW_019267782.1:0-5377 GCF_002742605.1 Olea europaea var. sylvestris
TTGTCGGCGTACGAAGAATTGAGTGTAACTTTTGTACACGGTGTCCGTTTTGGGCCCATAAGTACTTTTTGGAAATGTAGCGATCATTTTGGATTGAACTCACCACTACGTCGTGACGTACGAGGGATTTTGGTGATTTTTTGAAAGAATGAGCACTTGCTTATTTAGAATGCCTGGAGAGTCGGCGGATGAAGAATTGAGGGTAACTTTTGCACACGGTGTCCGATTTGGGCCCATAAGAACTTTTTGAAAATCTAGCGACCGTTTTGGATTGAACTCACGACTTCGTCGTGACGTATGAGGGATTTCGGCCATTTTTCGTAAGAATGAGCACTTGCATATTTGGAAAGCCTGGATTGTCGGCGTACGAAGAATTGAGCGTAACTTTTGCACACAGTCTCCGTTTTGGGCCCATAAGTACATTTTGGAAATGTAGCGACCGTTTTGGATTGAACTCACTACTTCGTCGTGACGTACAAGTAATTTTGGCCATTTTTTGAAGGAATGAGCGCTTGTATATTTAGAACGCCTGGAGAGTCGGCGGACAAAGAATTGAGCGTAACTTTTGCACACGGTGTCCGTTTTCGGCCCATAAGTACTTTTTGGAAATGTAGCGATCGTTTTGGATTGAACTCACTACTTCGTCGTGACGTACAAGTAATTTTGGCCATTTTTTGAAGGAATGAGCGCTTCTATATTTAGAACGCCTGGAGAGTCGGCGGACGAAGAATTGAGCGTAACTTTTGCACCCGGTGTCCGTTTTGGGCCCATAACTACTTTTTGGAAATGTAGCGATCGTTTTGGATTGAACTCACTACTTCGTCGTGACGTACAAGTAATTTTGGCCATTTTTTGAAGGAATGAGCGCTTCTATATTTAGAACGCCTGGAGAGTCGGCGGACGAAGAATTGAGCGTAACTTTTGCACACGGTGTCCGTTTTGGGCCCATAAGAACTTTTTGGAAATGTAGCGACCGTTTTGGATTGAACTGACCACTTCATCGTGAAGTATGAGGGATTTTGGCCATTTTTCAAAAGAATGAGCACTTGCATATTTGGAACGCTTAGATTGTCGGCGTACTAAGAATTGAGTGTAACTTTTGCACACGGTCTCCGTTTTGGGCCCATAAGTACGTTTTCGAAATGTAGCGACCGTTTTGGATTGAACTCACCACTTCATCGTGACGTACGATGGATTTTGGCGATTTTACTAAAGAATGAGCACTTGCATATTTAGAATGCTTGGAGAGTCGGCGGACGAAGAATTGAGCGTAACTTTTGCACACGGTGTCCGTTTTGGGCCCATAAGAACTTTTTGGAAATGTAGCGACCGTTTTGGATTGAACTAACCACTTCGTCATGACGTATGAAGGATTTCGACCATTTTTCGAAAGAATGAGCACCTGCATATTTGGAATGCTTGGATTGTCGGCGTACGAAGAATTGAGCGTAACGTTTGCACACGGTGTCCGTTTTGGGACCATAAGTAAGTTTTGGAAATGTAGCGACCGTTTTGGATTGAACTCACCACTTCGTCGTGACGTACGGGTGATTTTGGCCATTTTTGAAGGAATGAACGCTTGTTTATTTAGAACGTTTGGAGAGTCGGTGGACGAAGAATTGAGCGTAACTTTTGCACACGGTGTCCGTTTTGGGCCCATAAGAACTTTTTGGAAATGTAGCGATTGTTTTGGGTTGAACTCACCACTTCGTCGTGACGTACGAGGGATTTTGGCAATTTTTCGAAAGAATGAGCACTAACATTTTTGGAACGCTTGGATTGTCGGCGTACGAAAAATTGAGCGTAACTTTTGCACACGGTGTCCGTTTTCGGCCCATAAGTACTTTTTGGAAAGGTAGCGGCCGTTTTGGATTGAACTCACCACTTCATCGTGACGTAAGAGGGATTTTGGCCATTTTTTGAAAGAATGAGCACTTGCATATTTAGAACGCTTGGAGAGTCGGCGTACGAAGAATTGAGCGTATCTTTTGCACACAGTGTCCGTTTTGGGCCCATAAGAACTTTTTGTAAATGTAGCGAACGTTTTGGATTGAACTCACCACTTCGTCATGACATATGAGGGATTTCAGCCATTTTTCGAAAGAATGAGCACTTGCAAATTTGGAATGCTTGGATTGTCGACGTACGAAGAATTGAGCGTAACTTTTGCACACGGTGTCCATTTTCGGCCCATAAGAACTTTTTGGAGATGTAGCGACCATTTTGGATTGAACTCACCACTTCGTCGTGACGTCTGAGGGATTTCGGCCATTTTTCGATAGAATGAGCACTTGCATATTTGGAACGCTTGGATTGTCCGCGTACGAAGAATTGAGCGTAACTTTTCCACACGGTGTCCATTTTTGGCCCATAAGTACTTTTTGGAAATGTAGCGACCGTTTTGGATTGAACTCACCACTTCATCGTGACGTATGAGGGATTTTAACCATTTTTCGAACGAATGAGCACTTGCATATTTGGAATGCTTGGCTTGTCGGCGTATGAAGAATTGAGCGTAACTTTTGCACACGGTGTCCGTTTTGGGCCCATAAGAACTTTTTGGAAATGTAACGACCGTTTTGGATTGAACTCACCACTTCATCGTGACGTATGAGGGATTTTAACCATTTTTCGAACGAATGAGCACTTGCATATTTGGAATGCTTGGATTGTCGGCGTATGAAGAATTGAGCGTAACTTTTGCACACGGTGTCCGTTTTGGCCCTTAAGTGCGTTTTGGAATTGTAGCGACCGTTTTGGATTGAACTCACCACTTCGTCGTGATGTACGACTGATTTTGGCCATTTTTCGAAGGAATGAGCGCTTGTATATTTAGAACGCCAGGAGAGTCGGCGGACAAAGAATTGAGCGTAACTTTTGCACACGGTGTCCGTTTTTGGCCCATAAGTACTTTTTGGAAATGTAGCGACCGTTTTGGATTGAACTCACCACTTCGTCGTGATGTACGAGGGATTTTCGCCATTTTTCTAAAGAATGAGCACTTGCATATTTAGAATGCTTGGAGAGTCGGCGGACGAAGAATTGAGCGTAACTTTTGCACCCGGTGTCCGTTTTGGGCCCATAGCTACTTTTTGGAAATGTAGCAATCGTTTTTAATTGAACTCACCACTTCGTCGTGACGTACGAGGGATTTCGGTCATTTTTCAACAGAATGAGCACTTGCATATTTGGATAGCTTGGATTGTCGGCATACGAAGAATTGAGCGTAACCTTTGCACACGTGTCCGGTTTGGGCCCATAAGTAGTTTTTGGAAATGTAGCGATCGTTTTGGATTGAACTCACCACTTCGTCGTGACGTATGAGGGATTTCGGTCATTTTTCAACAGAATGAGCACTTGCATATTTGGATAGCTTGGATTGTCGGCATACGAAGAATTGAGCGTAACCTTTGCACCCGTGTCCGTTTTGGGCCCATAAGTAGTTTTTGGAAATGTAGCGATCGTTTTGGATTGAACTCACCACTTCGTCGTGACGTATGAGGGATTTCGGTCATTTTTCAACAGAATGAGCACTTGCATATTTGGATAGCTTGGATTGTCGGCATACGAAGAATTGAGCGTAACCTTTGCACCCGTGTCCGTTTTGGGCCCATAAGTAGTTTTTGGAAATGTAGCGATCGTTTTGGATTGAACTCACCACTTCGTCGTGACGTATGAGGGATTTCGGCCATTTTTCGAAAGAATGAGCACTTCCATATTTGGAACGCTTGGATTGTCGGCGTACGAAGAATTGAGCGTAACTTTTGCACACGGTGTCCGTTTTGGGCCCATAAGAACTTTTTGGAAATGTAGCGATCGTTTTGGATTGAACTCACCACTTCGTCGTGACTTATGAGGGATTTCGGCCACTTTTTGAAAGAATGAGCGCTTGCATATTTCGAACGCTTGGATTGTCGGCGTACGAAGAATTGAGCGTAACTTTTGCACACGGTGTCCGTTTTGGGCCCATAATTACTTTTTGGAAATGTAGCGACTGTTTTGGATTGAACTCACCACTTCGTCGTGACGTACGAGCGATTTTTGTGATTTTTCTAAAGAATGAGCACTTGCATATTTAGAATGCTTGGAGAGTCGGCGGACGAAGAATTGAGCGTAACTTTTGCGCCCGGTGTCCGTTTTTGGCCCATAAGTAGTTTTAGAAAATGTAGCGACCGTTTTGGATTGAACTCACCGCTTCGTCGTGATGTACGTGGGATTTTGGCCATTTTTCGAAGGAATGAGCGCTTGTATATTTAGAACGCCAGGAGAGTCGGCGGACAAAGAATTGAGTGTAACTTTTTGCACACGATGTCCGTTTTTGGCCCATAAGTAGTTTTAGAAAATGTAGCGACCGTTTTGGATTGAACTCACCACTTCGTCGTGACGTACGAGTGATTTTGGCCATTTTTCGAAGGAATGAGCGCTTGTATATTTAGAACGCCAGGAGAGTCGGCGGACAAAGAATTGAGTGTAACTTTTTGCACACGATGTCCGTTTTTGGCCCATAAGTAGTTTTTAGAAATGTAACGACCGTTTTGGATTGAACTCACCACTTCGTCGTGATGTACGTGGGATTTTGGCCATTTTTCTAAAGAATGAGCACTTGCATATTTAGAATGCTTGGAGAGTCAATGGACGAAAAATTGAGCGTAACTTTTGCACCCGGTGTCCGTTTTGAGCCCATAGCTACTTTTTGGAAATGTAGCGATCGTTTTGGATTGAACTCACCACTTCGTCGTGACGTATGAGGGATTTCGGCCATTTTTCGAAAGAATGAGCACTTCCATATTTGGAACGCTTGGATTGTCGGCGTACGAAAAATTGAGCGTAACTTTTGCACACGGTGTCCGTTTTGGCCCATAAGTACGTTTTGTAATTGTAGCGACCGTTTTGGATTGAACTCACCACTTCGTCGTGAAATACGAGTGATTTTGGCCATTTTTTGAATGAATGAGTGCTTGTATATTTAGAACGCCTGGAGAGTCGGCTGACGAAGAATTGAGCGTAACTTTTGCACATGGTGTCCATTTAGGGCCCATAAGAACTTTTTGGAAATGTAGCGACCGTTTTGGATTGAACTCACCACTTCGTCGTGACGTATGAGGGATTTCGGCCATTTTTCGAAAGAATGAGCACTTCCATATTTGGAACGCTTGGATTGTCGGCGTACGAAGAATTGAGCGTAACTTTTGCACACGGTGTCCGTTTTGGCCCATAAGTACGTTTTGTAATTGTAGCGACCGTTTTGGATTGAACTCACCACTTCGTCGTGACATACGAGTGATTTTGGCCAATTTTCGAATGAATGAGCGCTTGTATATTTAGAACGCCTGGAGAGTCGGCTGACGAAGAATTGAGCGTAACTTTTGCACATGGT
>NW_019267783.1:0-5376 GCF_002742605.1 Olea europaea var. sylvestris
ACCGCGGCGGGGGCAATTTCATCAGTTTTTGCGACGGTGCCGGAATGGGCTCAAATTTGACTGGCTGATCGGGACCGAAAATCGCGCCGGGGGCAATTTCGTCATTTTTTGCGATGGTGTCGGATCGGGCTCAAATTTGACAGGTTGATCAGAAACAAAAATCGCGCCTGGGGCAATTTCGTCATTTTTCGCGACTGTGTCGGAATGGGCTAAAATTTGGCAGGCTGATCGGAATTAAAAATCACGCCGTGGGTAATTTCGTCATTTTTCACGACTGTGTCGGAATTGGCTAAAATTTGACTGGTTGATCGGAAACAGAAATCGCACCAAGGGTAATTTCATCATTTTTCGAGACTGTGTCGGAATCGGCTAAAATTTTACAGGTTGATCGGAAACAAAAGCGGCGCCGGGGGCAATTTCGTCATTTTTTGCAATGTTGTCGGAATGGGCACAAATTTGAAAGGGTGATCGGGAACAAAAAATGCGCCGGGGGCAATTTCGTCATTTTTCGCGACTGTGTCGGAATTGGCTAAAATTGGACAGGTTGTTCGGAAACAAAAATCGTGCCGGGGTCAATTTCGTCATTTTTCGCGACGGTGTCGGAATGGGCTAAAATTTTATAGGGTGGTCGGAAACAAAAATCTCGTTGGGGGCAATTTCGTCATTTTTCGCGATTGTGTCGGAATGGGCGGAAATTTGGCAGGTTGATCAGAAATAAAAATCGCGCCGCGGGCTATTTCGTCATTTTTTGCAATGGTGTCGGAATGGACTCAACTTTGACACGTTGATCGGGAACAAAAACCGCGCCGGGGGCAATTTCGTCATTTTTTGTGACGGTGCCGGAATGGGCTCAAATTTGACTGGCTGATCGGGAACAAAAATCCCGCCGGGGGCAATTTCGTCATTTTTTGCGATGGTGTCGGAATGGGCTCAAATTTGACAGGTTGATCGGGAACAAAAATCGCTCAGGGGCAGTTTCGTCATTTTTCACGACGGTGTCGAAATGGGCTAAAATTTGACAGGTTGATCAGAAACAAAAACAGCGCCTGGGGAAATTTCGTCATTTTTCGCGACTGTGTCGAAATGGGCTGAAATTTGGCTGGCTGATCGGAAATAAAAATCAAGCCGTGCGTAATTTCGTCATTTTTCACGACTGTGTCGGAATTGGCTAAAATTTGACTGGTTGATCGGAAACAAAAATCGCGCCAAGGGCAATTTCGTCATTTTTCGCACCTGTGTCGGAATGGGCTAACATTTGACAGGGTGATCGGAAACAAAAATCGCGTCGGGGGCAATTTCGTCATTTTTCGCGACTGTGTCGAAATGGGCTGAAATTTGGCAGGTTGACCGGAAATAAAAATCGCCCCGCTGGCAATTTCGTCATTTTTCACGACTGTGTCGGAATTGGCTAAAATTTTACTGGTTGATGGGAAATAAAAACTGCGCCAAGGGCAAATTCATCACTTTTCGCGACTGTGTCGGAATGGGCTAAAATTTGACAGGTTGATCGGAACCAAAAATCTCGCCGGGGGCAATTTCGTCATTTTTCGTGACGGTGTCGGAATGGGCTAAAATTTGACAGGTTGATCGGAACCAAAAACGGCGTCGGGCCAATTTCGTCATTTTTTGCAATGATGTTGGAATGGGCTAAAATTTTTCAGGTTGATCGGAAACAAAAACCACGCCTGCGGCAATTTCGTAATTTTTTGCGACTGTGTCGAAATGGGCTGAAATTTGGCAGGTTGATCGGAAATAAAAATCGCGCCGCGGGCAATTTCGTCATTTTTCACGACTGTGCCGGAATTGGCTAAAATTAGACCGGTTGATCAGAAACAAAAATCGCGCCTGCGGCAATTTCGTCATTTTTCGCGACTGTGTCGGAGTGGGCTGAAATTTGGCAGGTTGATCGGAAATAAAAATCACGCCGTGGGTAATTTCGTCATTTTTCACGACTGTGTCGGAATTGGCTAAAATTTGACTGGTTGATCGGAAACAAAAACCTCGCTAAGGGCAATTTCATCATTTTTCACGACTGTGTCGGAATGGGCTAAAATTTGACAGGTTGAACGGAAACAAAAACGGCACCGAGGGCAATTTCGCCATTTTTTGCAGTGGTGTCCGAATGGGCACAAATTTGACAGGGTGATCGGGAACAAAAATCGCGCCGGGGGCAATTTCGTCATTTTTCGCGACTGTGTCGGAATTGGCTAAAATTTGATAGTTTGATTGGAAACAAAAATCGCACCGGGGGCAATTCCGTCATTTTTCGCGACGGCGTCGGAATGGGCTAAAATTTGACAGCGAATCGGAAATAAAAACTGCGTCGGGGGCAATTTCGTCATTTTTCGCGACGGTGTCGGAATGGGCTAAAATTTGATAGGTTGATCGGAAACAAAAACGGCGTCGGACCAATTTCATCATTT
Source organism: Olea europaea var. sylvestris (assembly GCF_002742605.1). Lineage (NCBI taxonomy): Eukaryota > Viridiplantae > Streptophyta > Magnoliopsida > Lamiales > Oleaceae > Olea > Olea europaea. Next base: position 2,424 of record NW_019267783.1, read on the forward strand.
TTTGCAATGGTGTCGGAATGAGCTCAAATTTGACTGGTTGATCGGGAACAAAATCGCGTCGGGGGCAATTTCGTAATTTTTCGCGACGGTGTAGGAATGGGAAAAAATTTGACAAGGTTATCGGAAACAAAAATCGCGCCGGGGGCAATTTCGTCATTTTCGCGACGGTGTCGGAATTGGCTAAAATTTGACAGGTTGATCGGAAACAAAAACCGCGCCAGGGACGATTTCGTCATTTTTCGCGACTGTGTCGGAATGGCCTGAAATTTGACAGGTTGATCGGAAATAAAAATCGCGCCGGGGTCAATTTCGTCATTTTTCGCGACTGTGTCGGAATTGGCTAAAATTTGACAGGTTGATCGGAAACAAAAATCGCGCCGGGGGCAATTTCGTCATTTTTCGCGACTGTGTCGGAATTGGCTAAAATTTGACAGGTTGATCGGAAACAAAAACTGCGCCAGGGGCAATTTCGTCCTTTTTCGCGACTTTATCGGAATTGGCTAAAATTTGACAGGTTGATCGGAAACAAAAATCGCGTCGGGGGCAATTTCGTCATTTTTTGCAATGGTGTCGGAATGGGCTCAAATTTGACAGGTTGATCTGGAACATTTACCACGTCGGGGCGAATTTCCTCATTTTTCCCGACTGTGTCGGAATTGGATAAAATTTGACAGGTTGATTGGAAACAAAAACCGCGCAGGGGGCAATTTCGTCATTTTTCGCGACGTTGTCGGAATTGTCTAAAATTTGACAGGTTGATCGGAAACAAAAATCGCGCCTGGGGCAATTTCTTTATTTTTCGCGACTCTATCGGAATGGGCTGAAATTTGGTAGGTTGATCGAAAATAAAAATCGCGCCGTGGGCAATTTCGTTATTTTTCACGGCTGTGTCGGAATTGGCAAAAATTTGACTGGTTGATCGAAAACAAAAACCGCGCGAGGGGCAATTTCGTCATTTTTCGCGACTGTCCCGGAATGGGCTAAAATTTGACAGGTTGATCGGATACAAAAATCGCGCCGGGGGCAATTTCGCCATTTTTTGCAATGGTGTCGGAATGGGCTCAAATTTGACAGGTTGACCGAGAACAAAAATTGCGCCGGGGGCAATTTCGTCATTTTTCGCACTAGTGTCGGAATTGGCCAAAATTAGACTGGTTGATCGGAAACAAAAATCGCAACGGGGGCAATTTAGTCATTTTTCGCGACGGTGTTGGAATGGGCTAAAATTTGACATGTTGATCGGAAACAAAAATCGCGCCGGGGGCAATTTCGTCATTTTTCGCGACGGTGTCGAAATGGGCTAAAATTTGACAGGTTGATCGGAAACAAAAATCGCGCCGGGGGCAATTTCGTCATTTTTCGCGACGGTGTCGAAATGGGCTAAAATTTGACAGGTTGATCGGAAACAAAAACCACGCCTGGGGCAATTTCGTCATTTTTCGCGACTCTGCCAGAATGGGCTGAAATTTGGCAGGTTGATCGGAAATATAAATCGCGCCGCGGGCAATTTCATCGTTTTTCACGACTGTGTCGGAATTGGCTAAAATTTGACTGGTTGATCGGAAATAAAAACCGCGCCAAGGGCAAATTCATCATTTTTCGCGACTGTGTCGAAATGGGCTAAAATTTGACAGGTTGATCGGAAACAAAAATCACGCCGGAGGCAATTTCGTCATTTTTCGCGACGGTGTCGGAATGGGCTAAAATTTGACAGGTTGATCGGAACCAAAAAGGGCGTCGGGCCAATTTCGTCATTTTTTGCAAGGTTGTCGGAATGGGCTCAACTTTGACAGGTTGAACGGTAACAAAAACCGCGCCGGGGGCAATTTCGTCATTTTTCGCGACGGTGTTGGAATTTGCTAAAATTTGACAGTTTGATCGAAAACAAAAACTACGCCAGGGGCAATTTCATCATTTTTCGCGACTGTGACGGAATGGGCTGAAATTTGGCAGGTTGATCGGAAATAAAAATCGCGCCGGGGGCAATTTCGTCATTTTTCACGACTGTGTCCGAATTGGCTAAAATTTGACTGGTTGATCGGAAACAAAAATCGCGTCGGGGGCAATTTCGTCATTTTTCGCGACTATGTCGGAATGGGCTAAAATTTTACAGGTTGATCGGAAACAAAAATCGCGCCGAGGGTAATTTCGTCATTTTTTGCAATGGTGTCGGATGGGCTCAACTTTGACAGGTTGATCGGGAACAAAAATCACACCGGGGGCAATTTCGTCATTTTTCGCGACGATGTCGGAATGTGCTAAAATTTGACAGGTTGAACGGAAACAAAAATCGCGCCGGGGGCAATATAGTCATTTTTCGTGACTGTGTCAGAATGGGCTGAAATTTGGCAGGTTGATCGGAAACAAAAATGGCACCGGGGGCAATTTCGTAATTTTTCGCGACGGTGTCGGAATGGGCTAAAATTTGACAGGTTGATAGGAAACAAAAATCGCGCCGGGGGCATTTTCGTCATTTTTCGCGACGGTGTCTGAATTGGCTAAAATTTGACAGATTGATCGGAAACAAAAATCGTGCCTGGGGCAATTTCGTCATTTTTCGCGATTGTGTCGGAATGGGCTGAAATTTGGCAGGTTGATCGGAAATAAAAATCTCGCCAGGGGCAATTTCGTCATTTTTCGCGGCTGTGTCGGAATTGGCTAAAATTTGACTGGTTGATCAGAAACAAAATTCGCGTCGGGGGCAATTTCGTCATTTTTTGCAATGGTGTTGAAATAGGCTCAAATTTGACAGGTTGATCTGGAACATAAATCGCGCCAGGTGTAATTTCGTCATTTTTCGCGACTGTGTCGGAGTTGGCTAAAATTTGACAGGTTGATCGAAAACAAAAATCGCTCCGGGGGCAATTTCGTCATTTTTCACGACTGTGTCCGAATGGTCTAAAATTTGACAGGTTGATCGGAACAAAAAAGGCGTTGGGCCAATTACGTCATT
>NW_019267784.1:0-5376 GCF_002742605.1 Olea europaea var. sylvestris
TCCACCTCTCCTGTTTTGGTCACTCCTGTGTCCATTAGGAGTCCCTCTTCCTCTGCTCGTGCTAAACAATCTGCCCATCCATCAACTTCTCTTCCTGCCAAGCCCACTGCAGCTAAAAGTGCCCCAAGCCACAAACGGCCAGCCTCAGCATTTCCCATTTTGGAGGATGATGTTGATGATGATGATACCCCTCTCATCATCAGGAGGAAGGTAATTAAATTGGTTTACTTATAAGCATACCTTTCCATACTTGAAACTTTTCTATGTGCTGATAGTTTATTTGGACTTCTCAGAAAAGTTCAGCCTCTCCCTTGAAGGCTTTGGTGTTGGCAGCTCCTGCTCCATCATCTTCTGCTGGGGCTGCTTCGTCCAAACCAGCTGATGAAGGGACTACGCTTAAAGAGAAATCTTCAGTCCCAGAATCTTCATCACAACCAATGGACGAGCCACCTTCTTCCCAGGGCGTTGACCCCCCAAACGTCGAAGCAGAAGGTAATTCATTTTTTGATACTTTACCTTTGCTTGTGCTATTGGTTTTGATTTGTTACTTTTTGAGTTCTGCAGATGCTCCCATGAGTCTGCCCGTTGAGGCAAGGTCTTCTCGCTTAGACAAGGGGAAGTCCTCACGAATGGTGGAGCCACAGGTGGCAGATTTAGCTGGGGATATGCTACCTTTCAAGATCGCTGATGAGGTAATCTTTGCTTTACCTTTACCTCCACTTTGTTTAGTGTAGTGGAAACCTTCAATATTGGCAACTTTCTTTGCAGGATGCTGATAAAATTGTGCGTTCCATCCAAGACTTGTTCACTTCCTGGGGGCAAGTCAAGACATCTCGCCTTACTTCAGCCAGTTGTCCTTTTGCTTCTTCAGAGGAAGATATGAAGTTCCTCAAGCAGTCGATATTTGAGTATGTGTCCTTCATGGACATGGACATTGGTAAGGCTAGTGCTGCCAAGTATAAGGATAAGCTTGAGCATTTGAATGCGAAATTGGAGCAAGCACTGACACTTCCGTCACTCAATCTTTCTGCTGATTTTAAAGCGACGTTGAAGGTTGTCCATTCCGTGGTCCTCTCCTTGCTGGTCAAAAATGTTGAACTGAAAGTCAAAAGTACTCAATATCTTCGCGCTGTATCTAAAAAAGAGTCCTTGCTTCTGGAGATCAACAAAGGTGAGGATGAGTTGAAAGAAATCTCTTCCGAAATCATGATTGAAGACTCTTTGATGACTAGTTTGGCTGCACAGATGAAGGAGCTTCAAGCCAAGATAGACGACTGCAAGGCGAGAATGGCTGCTAAAAAGTGTAATGCCTCTCAAGGAATTGAGCGAACTAAGTCTTTGGTCGAACAATACAAGAAGTTGGAAGTTGATGATGATGTTGTGGCTGAATTGAATATCACTTCTTCTCGACAGAGTGAGGACTGGGGGAGACTTAGGGAAAGAATTCGTTTGGTATGGGGCGAATTGTAATTAAGACATATAATGCCTTAACTTTTTCTTTTTGTAATTTAGTATTGACTTTCCCTTTGTAACCTTGTACTGATATCCATTGCTAATTTTGATCATAACAACATCCATCATTGTTAATGAATAACTATTTTAGCCTCTTGTGTATTTATTGACGTTCGTCTTTTAATCGTCAATCGCTCAGGCATTTAACTGCTTTATACTAAAATTTTTGCACATTTCCTCTTGATATTTCTACCCCCTTTCTTCTCTCTCTCTCTTTTTTTTTATATATAAACTTTGGGCCGCTTAATCCCATTTACTAGATACGAATGTGGCTGCTCATATTCTGTCTTTTCACCTTCACCCCCTATAAATGCACGTCATATTCTGTCTTTTCACCTTCACCTCCCTATAAATGCACGTATACTTCATATTTTCCATCTTCATTTCCATTTTATTCTTCAAAAAATCAATTTGCTGCCATTGTTTGACATTTTTGTCAATCAATCAAAAACTTTCGTTTTCCATGAAAATGGATCATCTCATCCGCCCATTTTGCCATTTTTCTTGATGTCACCTTTAGTATGGGAGATATAGGAAATATTCTTTGGCCAGCAGCAAAGTTCTTCCCATCGTCTCCGTTCCTACAAGGAGTTCAATGGTGGAAGGCAATTTTTGGGGTGCGTGTAGGCTACCTTGCTTGCTGAGAGTGCTTCTCAGCCTCCTTACCCGTCGTTGCTGCGATGCATTTAGGAAGGCGATGTGAGGGCGCTTCATCTTCCTTTCTACTTGCTGAGAGTGCTTCTCGGCCTCCCTGCTTGCCCTTGCAGCAGTGCAATCAGGATGGCGATCAAGGCCAGTACACCCTCTTACTCGACGATCGACCGGGAGATTAGTTTGCTCTTAGTTGTAGTTTATAAAGCATTTAGCATCTTGTATTTCGAAGCTTTGTAATGATCATTTGATAATAAAGGAATTTATTTGAACGTATTTCGCTCTGGCCCTTTTTACTCTACGATCGTTCAATGCGATTTGGTTACGCTTTTATTTGTTCACTTTTCCATAAGGAAGGAACATAGTTTTTCAAATATTTGCCATTAATGAACCTCATGTACTTGGTGCCGTCTAAATCTTCCAAATGATAGGCTCCATTAGGCAATACATTATTCACTTTATATGGTCCTTCCCAATTGGGAGACCATTTGCCATACTTTGGATCTTTGCTATCCAAAGGGAGTACTGTTTTTCAAACCAGTTCGTCCAAGCTGAACGTCTTGGCTATAACTTTTTATTATAAAATTTAGCCATTCTTCGTTTTTGAACTTGCAATCTATCTAGGACGTCTAACTTTAATTTGTCCAACTCTAATAAGTTCTGAACTAGTGATTCGGTATACTCATCATCACTTAACTTATGTTGCAAACACGCTCTGATCGATCGCACGTTGAATTCCATAGGCAAAACGGCCTCCTATCCATAAGTAAGTTGGAAAGGAGTAATTTTGGTACTTGACCGAGGCGACGTCCTATAAGCCCATAAGGCCATAAGTAAGTTGGAAAGGAGTAATTTTGGTACTTGACCGAGGCGACGTCCTATAAGCCCATAAGGCCTTGTTCAGACATTCGTGCCAATTTCTAGCATTTTCATCTATCACTTTCCTTATGATATTTTTTAGAATCTTATTAGAAGATTCTGCTTGTCCGTTGGATTGAGCGTAATATGGTGTGGAGTTTACTAATTTAACTCCAAACTCGTTCAAGAATTTATTTACTTGATCCTCATTTAAAGATGTCCCGTGATCTACCATCAAAGTTTGTGAAATTTCAAATCTATAAATGATTTGATCACGGATAAATTCTATGACATTCTTCTGGGTGATCTCCTTTAAAGGTACCGCTTCTACCCACTTAGTGAACTAATCGGTTGCAATTATAACAAAAGTATGTTGCTTGAACGATGGGGGATAAATCTTCCCTCTCAGGTCTATCGTCTAACTCTTGAACGGCCAATGTTTAATAATAGGTGCCATCTCTCGTGCTAGCACCCTTTGTATTGGACCATGCTTTTGGCATGCTAAACAACTCTTTGCATACTAAACATATAATTCTCCCATCTTTGACCAAAAATATCTACTCCTAATAATTAACCATCTCATCCTTTGGCCAGCTTGATGAGCTCCACATATCCCTTCGTTCACTTCAGCCATGATCGTCCTGGCTTCTTGCAAACTTACGCATTTTAGCAGTATACCATCAGAGCGTTTCTTGAACAACTCTTCATCTATCAGTGCATAGTTTAGCAAACGCAACTTCATTTTTCTACTATCTCTTTTATTAGGTTCTTTAAGGAACTCCTTAATCTCTGCCTTCCAATCCATTGCATCTCCATCTTGTATGCAATGAAATTCAATCCTTTTCGCCCTTCTTTGGATCACGGGCAATATTGTTCCATACTCACAAGTAGACTTCCAATTAAAAACCTTTGAGTACCCTGAGACCATCTGGGCCAACTCATTTGCCACATCATTGTATATCCTATTAACGCATTGAAGTTCTACTTGGTCAAGTTCTTCTAATAACTCTTGGGCGATTTCATATTGACTCATGATGGAATCACTTTGACATTTAAAATCACCAATAAGTTGGTGAATTACCAATTAAGAATCGCCTCTAATAATTACATTTTTTACCCCCATATCTATCATTAGTTCTAGGCCTACGATTAAAGCTTCATATTCGGCCTGATTGTTGGTGCACTTCCTATCGAAAGTGAATGCGAACTTGTAACAAATTCCTAAAGGATTTATCAATACTACTCCTACTCCTGCGCCTTTAGAGGTTTTTAACCCATCGAAATACAACACCCAAAGTTTTAGTTCGAACGAATTGATTTCTAATTCAATTTCTTCAGGCATGTCAAGGCATGGATGATCGGCTAGAAAATTAGCCAAAGCCTGATTTTTGACTGCCTTTTGGGGTATGTATTGTATATCGAATTTTGATAAAGCTAACGTCCAAAGGCCTACCCTTTGGTGTAAAATAGGGCGAGAAAATATATACTTAATCAAATTTACTTTAGAAATCAAATAAACGGTTACGGGTCGTAAATAAGCCCTTAATTTTGTACATGTGAAATACAATGCAAGACATAATTTTTCGATAGCAAAGTAATTACATTTGCATTTTGTTAACCGTCTACTCAAGTAGTAAATCGCCCTCTCCTCACCAAATTGGTCTTCTTGCGCGACCATTCCAGCTATTGATTCTTTTTCAGTCGATACATATATTTTCATTGGCCGTCCTTGGATTGGTGACACCAACACTGGTGGATTTGATAAATATGTCTTCAGGCTTTCAAAAGCCTTTTGATGTTCTTCTTTCCAGACGAATTCATCTTGATTTTTCAGCTTTAAAAGCGGCGAAAAGACTTTAGTTCGCCCTACACAGTTAGAAATAAAGCGTCTTAAAAAGTTTACTTGGCCTAGAAACCTTTGCAATTCTTTTTTGTTGCTAGGTGGTTTGGTCTCTAGAATGACCTTCGCTTTATTTTTATCAAGTTCAATCCCTCTTTTGTGTACTAAGAAACCAAGAAAGTTCCCTGCATTAACACTAAATGCACATTTCAAGAGATTCAACTTTAACTTATATTGCTTCATTCGCTCAAATGAACATCTTAACTGTTCAAAATGGTCTTCTTCTTTAATGAATTTGACCACTATATCATCTACATACACTTCAACAAACTTGAATATCATATCATGAAAAATTAAATTCATTGCCCTTTGATAAGTTGCTCCTGCATTTTTTCGGTCGAAAGGCATAACTACCCATTCAAAACATCCTACAGACCCAGGGCATCTAAAGGCAATTTTGTGTATGTCTTCCTCAGCTATATAAATTTGATTGTATCCTGAATACCCATCCATGA
>NW_019267785.1:0-848 GCF_002742605.1 Olea europaea var. sylvestris
GGGCGCGGTTTTTGTTTCCGATCAACCGGTCAAATTTTAGCCCATTCCGACACCGTCGCGAAAAATGACCAAATTGCCCCCGGTGCGATTTTTGTTTCCGATAAATCTGTCAAATTTTAGCCGATTCCGACACCGTCGGGAAAAATGACGAAATTACCCCCGGCGCGATTTTTTTTCCGATCAAACGGTCAAATTTTAACATGTTCCGACCCGTCACGAAAAATGACGAAATTGCCCCCGGCACGATTTTTGTTTCCGATCACCCAGTCAAATTTTAACCCATTCCGACACCGTCGCGAAAATTAACGAAATTGCCCCCGGCGCGATTTTTGTTTCCGATAAATCTGTCAAATTTTAGCCTATTTCGACACCATCGCAAAAAATGAAGGAATTGCCCTCGGAGAGGTTTTTGTTTCCGATCACCCGATCAAATTTTAACCCATTCCGACAAAGTCGAGAAAAATGACGAAATTACCCCCGGCGCGATTTTTGTTTCCGATAAATCTGTGAAATTTTAGCACATTCCGACACCGTCGGGAAAATTGACGAAATTGCCCCAGGTGCGATTTTTGTTTCCGATCAACCGGTCAAATTTTAACCCATTCCGACTCGTCGCGAAAAATGACGAAATTGCCCCGGAACGATTTTTGTTTCCGATAAATTTGTCAAATTTTAACCCATTTCGACACCGTCGCGAAAAATGACGAAATTGCCCCCGACGCGGATTTTGTTTCCGATCAACTTGTCAAATTTTAACCCATTCCAACACAGTCGCGAAAAATGACGAAATTGCCCCCGGCGCGATTTTTGTTTCCAATCAACCTGCCAAATTTCAGCCCATTCCGACA
>NW_019267785.1:878-5375 GCF_002742605.1 Olea europaea var. sylvestris
ACTTGCCCCCGGCGCGATTTTTTTTCCGATCAATCTGTCAAATTTTAGCACATTCCGACACCGTCGCGAAAAATGACGAAATTGCACCCGGCGCGATTTTTGTTTCCGATCAACCGGGCAAATTTTATCCCATTCCGACACCGTCGCGAAAAATGACGAAATTCCACCCGGCGCGATTTTTGTTTCCGATCAACCGGTCAAATTTTGGCCCATTCCGATACTGCCGCGAAAAATGACGAAATTGCCGCGGCGCGGTTTTTGTTTCCGATCAACCGGTCAAATTTTAGCTCATTCCGACATTGTCGCGAGAAATTGACCAAATTGCCCCCGGCGCGATTTTTGTTTCCAATATACCTGTCAAATTTTAGCCCATTCCGACACCGTCGCGAAAAATGACGGAATTGCCCCGGGTGCGGTTTTTGTTTCCGATCAACCGGTCAAATTTTAGCCCATTCCGACACCATCGTGAAAAATGACCAAATTGCCCCCGGCGCGATTTTTGTTTCCGATAAATCTTTCAAATTTTAGCCCATTCCGACACCGTCGCGAAAAATGACGAAATTGCCCCCCGCGCGGTTTTTGTTTCCGATCACCCGGTCAAATTTTAACCTATTCCGACAAAGTCGCGAAAAATGACGAAATTACCCCCGGCGCGATTTTTGTTTCCGATAAATCCGTAAAATTTTAACCCATTCCGACACCGTCGCGAAAAATGATGAAATTGCCCCCGGCACGATTTTTGTTTCTGATAAATCTGTCAAATTTTAGCCCATTCCGATACCGCCGCGAAAAATGAAGGAATTGCCCCGGGCGCATTTTTTGTTTCCGATCAACCGGTCAAATTTTAGCCCATTCCGACACCGTCGCGAAAAATGACCAAATTGCCCCCCGCGCGATTTTTGTTTCCGATAAATCTTTCAAATTTTAGCCCATTCCGACACCGTCGTGAAAAATGACGAAATTGCCCCCCGCGCGGTTTTTGTTTCCGATCACCCGGTCAAATTTTAACCCATTCCGACAAAGTCGCGAAAAATGACGAAATTACCCCCGGCGAGATTTTTGTTTCCGATAAATCTTTAAAATTTTAACCCATTCCGACACCGTCGCGAAAAATGACGAAATTGGCCCCGGCGCGCTTTTTGTTTCCGATCAACCGGTTAAATTTTAACCCGTTCCGACCCGTCGTGAAAAATGACGAAATTGCCCCGGCGTGATTTTTGTTTCCAATAAATCTGTCAAATTTTAACCCATTCCGACACCGTCGCGAAAAGTGACGAAATTGCCCCCAGCGAGGTTTTTGTTTCCGATCACCCGGTCAAATTTTAACCCATTCCGACACCGTCGCGAAAAATGACGAAATTACCCCTGGCGCGATTTTTGTTTCCGATCAACCGGTCAAATTTTAACCCATTCCGACACCGTCGCGAAAAATGACGAAATTTACCCGGGCGCAGTTTTTGTTTCCAATATACCTGCCAAATTTCAGCCCATTCCGACATCGTCGCGAAAAATCACGAAATTTCCGCCGACGCGATCTTTTTTCCGATCAATCTGTCAAATTTTAGCACATTCCGACACCGTCGCGAAAAATGACGAAATTGCACCCGGCGCGATTTTTGTTTCCGATCAACCGGGCAAATTTTAACCCTTTCCGACACCATCGCGAAAAATGACGAAATTGCCCCCGGCGCGATTTTTGTTTCCTATAAATCTGTCAAATTTTTGCCCATTCCGACACCGTCGCGAAAAATGACGAAATTGCCCCCGGCGCGGTTTTTGTTTCCGATTAACCGGTCAAATTTTAGCCCATTCCGACACCGTCGCGAAAAATGACGAAATTACCCCCGGCGCGATTTTTTTTCCGATCAAACGGTCAAATTTTAACCCGTTCCGACCCGTCGCGAAAAATGACGAAATTGCCCCCGGCGCGGTTTTTGTTTCCGATCACACAGTCAAATTTTAACCCATTCAGACACCGTCGCGAAAATTAACGAAATTGCCCCCGGCGCGATTTTTGTTTCCGATAAATCTGTCAAATTTTAGCCCATTTCGACACCATCGCAAAAAATGATGGAATTGCCCCCGGCGCGGTTTTTGTTTCCGATCACCCGTTTAAATTTTAACCCATTCCGAAAAAGTCGAGAAAAATGACGAAATTACCCCCCGCGCGATTTTTGTTTCCGATAAATCTGTGAAATTTTAGCACATTCCGACACCGTCGGGAAAATTGACGAAAGTGCCCCAGGTGCGATTTTTGTTTCCGATCAACCGGTCAAATTTTAACCCATTCCGACCCGTCGCGAAAAATGACGAAATTGCCCTCGGCACGATTTTTGTATCCGACCAACCAGTCAAATTTTAACCCATTCCGACCCGTCGCGAAAAATGACGAAATTGCCCCGGCGCGATTTTTGTTTCCGATAAATTTGTCAAATTTTAACCCATTTCGACACCGTCGCGAAAAATGACGACATTGCCCCCGGCGCGGTTTTTGTTTCCGAGCACCCGGTCAAATTTTAACCCATACCAACACCGTCGCGAAAAATGACGAAATTGCCCCCGGCGCGATTTTTGTTTCCAATCAACCTGCCAAATTTCAGCCCATTCCGACACCGTCGTGAAAAATGACGAAATTGCACCCGGCGCGATTTTTGTTTCCAATCAACCTGCCAAATTTCAGCCCATTCCGACACCGTCGTGAAAAATCACGATCTTGCCCCCGGCGCGATTTTTTTTCCGATCAATTTGTCAAATTTTAGCACATTCCGACACCGTCGTGAAAAATGACGAAATTGCACCCGGCGCGATTTTTGTTTCCGATCAACCGGGCAAATTTTATCCCATTCCGATACCGTCGCGAAAAATGACGAAATTACACCCGGCGCGATTTTTGTTTCCGATCAACCGGTCAAATTTTAACCCATTCCGACCCGTCGTGAAAAATGACGAAATTGCCCCGGCGCGATTTTTGTTTCCGATAAATTTGTCAAATTTTAACCCATTTCGACACCGTCGCGAAAAATGACGAAATTACCCCTGGCGCGGTTTTTGTTTCCGATCACCCGGTCAAATTTTAACCCATTCCAACACCGTCGCGAAAAATGACAAAATTGCCCCCGGCGCGGTTTTTGTTTCCAATCAACCTGCCAAATTTCAGCCCATTCCGACACCGTCGCGAAAAATCACGAAATTGCCCCCGGCGCGATTTTTTTTCCGATCAATTTGTCAAATTTTAGCCCATTTCGACACCGTCGCAAAAAATGACGAAATTGCACCCGGCGCGGTTTTTGTTTCCGATCAACCGGGCAAATTTTATCCCATTCCGATACCGTCGCGAAAAATGACGAAATTACACCCGGCGCGATTTTTGTTTCCGATCAACCGGTCAAATTTTAACCCATTTCGACCCGTCGCGAAAAATGACGAAATTGCCCCGGCGCGGTTTTTGTTTCCGATCACCCGGTCAAATTTTAACCCATTCCAACACCGTCGCGAAAAATGACGAAATTGCCCCCGACGCAGTTTTTGTTTCCAATCAACCTGCCAAATTTCAACCCATTCCGACACCGTCGTGAAAAATCACCAACTTGCCCCCGGCGCGATTTTTTTTCCGTTCAATCTGTCAAATTTTAGCACATTCCGACACCGTCGCGAAAAATGACGAAATTGCACCCGGCGCGATTTTTGTGTCCGATCAACCGGGCAAATTTTATCCCATTCCGATACCGTCGCGAAAAATGACGAAATTACACCCGGCGCGATTTTTGTTTCCGATCAACCGTTCAAATTTTAACCCATTCCGACACCGTCGTGAAAAATGACGAAATTGCCCCCGGCACGATTTTTGTTTTCGATAAATCTGTCAAATTTTAGCCCATTCCGATACTGCCGCGAAAAATGACGAAATTACCCCCGGCGTGGTTTTTGTTTCCGATCAACCGGTCAAATTTTAGCCCATTCCGACATTGTCGCGAAAAATGATTAAATTGCCCCCGGCGCAATTTTTGTTTCCGATAAATCTGTCAAATTTTAGCCCATTCCGACACCGTCGCGAAAAATGACGAAATTACTCCCGGCGCGATTTTTTTTCCGATCAAACGGTCAAATTTTAACAATATTCCGACCCGTCACGAAAAATGACGAAATTGCCCCCGGCACGGTTTTTGTTTCCAATCACCCAGTCAAATTTTAACCCATTCCGACACCGTCGCGAAAATTAACGAAATTGCCCCCGGCGCGATTTTTGTTTCCGATAAATCTGTCAAATTTTAGCCCATTTCGACACCATCGCAAAAAATGAAGGAATTGCCCCCGGAGAGGTTTTTGTTTCCGATCACCCGGTCAAATTTTAGCCCATTCCGACAAAGTCGAGAAAAATGACGAAATTACCCCCCCGCGCGATTTTTGTTTCCGTTAAATCTGTGAAATTTTAGCACATTCCGACACCGTCGGGAAAATTGACGAAATTGCCCCAGGTGCGATTTTTGTTTCCGATCA
>NW_019267786.1:0-5375 GCF_002742605.1 Olea europaea var. sylvestris
ATTTTATCCAAATTCCTTCGTTTGGGCCTCCGAATAATTAATTTCCTTATTAATTATGTCAGGTTGAAGAATTGCTGGACAGAAAATTAACAAAGCAAAACCGCACCTGGGCAATTTTGTCATTTTTTGCGACGGTGTCAAAATGGGCCGAAATTTGGCAGGTTTAATGGAAACGGCCAGCAAAATTGGACTTGGGGCACCGACCTAGGATCACAGGATTTTAGCCAAATTCCTTCGTTTGGGCCTCTGAATAATTAATTTCCTTATTAATTATATCAGACTTAAGAAGCATTGGTAGAAAATTAACAAAGCAAAATCGAAACGGAGGCAATTTTGTCATTTTTCGCAACGGTGTCGGAATTGGTTGAAATATGATAGGTTGATTGGAAACGGCTCGCGAAATTAGACTCGGGACACAGACTCGGGATCACAGGATTTTAGCCGAATTCCTTCGTCTGGGCCTCCAAATAATTAATTTCCTTATTAATTACGTCAGGTTGAAGAAGTGCTGGACAGAAAATTAACAAAGCAAAACCGCACCAGGGGTAATATTGTCATTTGTCGCGACGGTGTCGGAATGAGACGAGATTTGGCAGGTTGTTTGGAAACGGCCCGTGAAATTGGACTCGAGGCACCGACCCGGGATCACGGGATTTTAGCCGAATTCCTTCGTCTGGGCCTCCAAATAATTAATTTCCTTATTAATTACGTCAGGTTGAAGAAGTGCTGGACAGAAAATTAACAAAGCAAAACCGCACCAGGGGTAATATTGTCATTTGTCGCGACGGTGTCGGAATGAGACGAGATTTGGCAGGTTGTTTGGAAACGGCCCGTGAAATTGGACTCGAGGCACCGACCCGGGATCACGGGATTTTAGCCGAATTCCTTCGTCTGGGCCTCCAAATAATTAATTTCCTTATTAATTACGTCAGGTTGAAGAAGTGCTGGACAGAAAATTAACAAAGCAAAACCGCACCAGGGGTAATATTGTCATTTGTCGCGACGGTGTCGGAATGAGACGAGATTTGGCAGGTTGTTTGGAAACGGCCCGTGAAATTGGACTCGAGGCACCGACCCGGGATCACGGGATTTTAGCCGAATTCCTTCGTCTGGGCCTCCAAATAATTAATTTCCTTATTAATTACGTCAGGTTGAAGAAGTGCTGGACAGAAAATTAACAAAGCAAAACCGCACCAGGGGTAATATTGTCATTTGTCGCGACGGTGTCGGAATGAGACGAGATTTGGCAGGTTGTTTGGAAACGGCCCGTGAAATTGGACTCGAGGCACCGACCCGGGATCACGGGATTTTAGCCGAATTCCTTCGTCTGGGCCTCCAAATAATTAATTTCCTTATTAATTACGTCAGGTTGAAGAAGTGCTGGACAGAAAATTAACAAAGCAAAACCGCACCAGGGGTAATATTGTCATTTGTCGCGACGGTGTCGGAATGAGACGAGATTTGGCAGGTTGTTTGGAAACGGCCCGTGAAATTGGACTCGAGGCACCGACCCGGGATCACGGGATTTTAGCCGAATTCCTTCGTCTGGGCCTCCAAATAATTAATTTCCTTATTAATTACGTCAGGTTGAAGAAGTGCTGGACAGAAAATTAACAAAGCAAAACCGCACCAGGGGTAATATTGTCATTTGTCGCGACGGTGTCGGAATGAGACGAGATTTGGCAGGTTGTTTGGAAACGGCCCGTGAAATTGGACTCGAGGCACCGACCCGGGATCACGGGATTTTAGCCGAATTCCTTCGTCTGGGCCTCCAAATAATTAATTTCCTTATTAATTACGTCAGGTTGAAGAAGTGCTGGACAGAAAATTAACAAAGCAAAACCGCACCAGGGGTAATATTGTCATTTGTCGCGACGGTGTCGGAATGAGACGAGATTTGGCAGGTTGTTTGGAAACGGCCCGTGAAATTGGACTCGAGGCACCGACCCGGGATCACGGGATTTTAGCCGAATTCCTTCGTCTGGGCCTCCAAATAATTAATTTCCTTATTAATTACGTCAGGTTGAAGAAGTGCTGGACAGAAAATTAACAAAGCAAAACCGCACCAGGGGTAATATTGTCATTTGTCGCGACGGTGTCGGAATGAGACGAGATTTGGCAGGTTGTTTGGAAACGGCCCGTGAAATTGGACTCGAGGCACCGACCCGGGATCACGGGATTTTAGCCGAATTCCTTCGTCTGGGCCTCCAAATAATTAATTTCCTTATTAATTACGTCAGGTTGAAGAAGTGCTGGACAGAAAATTAACAAAGCAAAACCGCACCAGGGGTAATATTGTCATTTGTCGCGACGGTGTCGGAATGAGACGAGATTTGGCAGGTTGTTTGGAAACGGCCCGTGAAATTGGACTCGAGGCACCGACCCGGGATCACGGGATTTTAGCCGAATTCCTTCGTCTGGGCCTCCAAATAATTAATTTCCTTATTAATTACGTCAGGTTGAAGAAGTGCTGGACAGAAAATTAACAAAGCAAAACCGCACCAGGGGTAATATTGTCATTTGTCGCGACGGTGTCGGAATGAGACGAGATTTGGCAGGTTGTTTGGAAACGGCCCGTGAAATTGGACTCGAGGCACCGACCCGGGATCACGGGATTTTAGCCGAATTCCTTCGTCTGGGCCTCCAAATAATTAATTTCCTTATTAATTACGTCAGGTTGAAGAAGTGCTGGACAGAAAATTAACAAAGCAAAACCGCACCAGGGGTAATATTGTCATTTGTCGCGACGGTGTCGGAATGAGACGAGATTTGGCAGGTTGTTTGGAAACGGCCCGTGAAATTGGACTCGAGGCACCGACCCGGGATCACGGGATTTTAGCCGAATTCCTTCGTCTGGGCCTCCAAATAATTAATTTCCTTATTAATTACGTCAGGTTGAAGAAGTGCTGGACAGAAAATTAACAAAGCAAAACCGCACCAGGGGTAATATTGTCATTTGTCGCGACGGTGTCGGAATGAGACGAGATTTGGCAGGTTGTTTGGAAACGGCCCGTGAAATTGGACTCGAGGCACCGACCCGGGATCACGGGATTTTAGCCGAATTCCTTCGTCTGGGCCTCCAAATAATTAATTTCCTTATTAATTACGTCAGGTTGAAGAAGTGCTGGACAGAAAATTAACAAAGCAAAACCGCACCAGGGGTAATATTGTCATTTGTCGCGACGGTGTCGGAATGAGACGAGATTTGGCAGGTTGTTTGGAAACGGCCCGTGAAATTGGACTCGAGGCACCGACCCGGGATCACGGGATTTTAGCCGAATTCCTTCGTCTGGGCCTCCAAATAATTAATTTCCTTATTAATTACGTCAGGTTGAAGAAGTGCTGGACAGAAAATTAACAAAGCAAAACCGCACCAGGGGTAATATTGTCATTTGTCGCGACGGTGTCGGAATGAGACGAGATTTGGCAGGTTGTTTGGAAACGGCCCGTGAAATTGGACTCGAGGCACCGACCCGGGATCACGGGATTTTAGCCGAATTCCTTCGTCTGGGCCTCCAAATAATTAATTTCCTTATTAATTACGTCAGGTTGAAGAAGTGCTGGACAGAAAATTAACAAAGCAAAACCGCACCAGGGGTAATATTGTCATTTGTCGCGACGGTGTCGGAATGAGACGAGATTTGGCAGGTTGTTTGGAAACGGCCCGTGAAATTGGACTCGGGGCACAGACCCGGGATCACGGGATTTTAGCCGAATTCCTTCCTTTGGGCCTCCGAATAATTAATATCCTTATTAATTATGTTAGGTTGAAGAAGTGCCAGACAAAAAATTAACAAAGAAAAATCGCACCAGGGGCAATTTTTTAAGTTTTGCAACGGTGTCAGAATGGGCCGAAATTTGGCAGGTTGATTGGAAACGGCCCGTGAAATTGGACTCGAGGCACCGACCCGGGATCACGGGATTTTAGCCAAATTCCTTCGTTTGGGCCTCCGAATAATTAATTTCCTTATTAATTATGCCAGGTTGAAGAAGTGCTGGACAGAAAATTTAAAAAGAAAAACCGCACCAGGCGCAATTTTGTCATTTGTCGCGACTGTGTCGGAATGGGCCAAAATTGCAAGGTTTACTGGAAATGGCTCGCGAAATTGGACTCGGGGCACAGACCCGAGATCACGGGATTTTTGCCACATTCCATCGTTTGGGCCTCCGAATAATTAATTTCCTTGTTAATTATGTTAGGTTGAAGAAGTGTTGGACAGAAAATTAGCAAGGCAAAACTGCACCAGGGGCAATTTTGTCACTTTTCACGACGGTGTCAGAATGGGCCGAAATTTGATAGGTTGATTGGAAACGGCCAGCGAATTGGACTCGGGGCACAGACCCGGGATCATAGGATTTTAGCCAAATTCTTTCGTTTGGGCCTCCGAATAATTAATTTCGTTATTAATTATGTTAGGTTGAGGAAGTGCGGGACAAAAAATTAACAAAGCAAAACTGCACCAGGTGCAATTTTGTCATTGGCTGCGACGGTGTCGGAATGGGCCAAAATTTGCCAGGTTGAATGGAAAGAGCCCATGAAATTGGACTAAGGGCAGAGACTCGGGATCACGGGATTTTAGCGAAACTCCTTCGTTAGGGCCTTCGAATAATTAATTTCCGTACCAATTATATCAGGTTGAAGAAGTGCTGGATAGAAAATTAACAAAGAAGAACCGCACCATAGGCAATTTTGTCATTTGTCACGACGGTGTCGAAATCGACCGAAATTTGGCAGGTTGATTGGAGACGGAGAACGAAATTGGATTGGGGGCATAGACCCGGATCACAGGATTTTAGCAAAATACCTTCATTTGGGCCTCCGAATAATTAATTTCCTTATTAATTAAGTTAGGTTGAAGAAGTGTTGGATAGAAAATTAACAAAGCAAAACATCACCAGGGTCAATTTTGTCATTTTTACAACGGTGTCGGAATGGGCCGAACTATGGCAGGTTGATTGGAAACGGCCCGCGAAATTGGCCACGGGGCAAAAACCCGGGATCGCGGGATTTTAGCCAAATTCCTTCATTTGGGCCCACGAATAATTAATTTCCAATTTAATTATGTCAGGTTGAAGAAGTGATTGACAGAAAATCAACAAAGCAAAATCACGCCGGGGGCAATTTTGTCATTTTTCGCGACGGTGTCGGAATGGTTCGAAATTTGGCAGGTTGACTGGGAACAGCCAGCAAAATTGGACTTAGGGTACAGACTCGGGATCACGGGATTTTAGACAAATTCCTTCGTTTGGGCCTCCAAATAATTAATTTCCTTATTAATTTTGTCAGGTTGAAGAAGTGCTGGGCAGAAAATTAACAAAGCAAAACCGTACCAAGGGCAATGTTGTCATTTGTCGCGACGGTGTCGGAATGGGCC
>NW_019267787.1:0-271 GCF_002742605.1 Olea europaea var. sylvestris
TTGGCTGAAATTTGGCAGTTTGATCTGAAATAAAAATCGCGGCGGGGGCAATTTCGTCATTTTTCTCGACTGTGTCGGAATGGCTCAAATTTGACAGGTTGATAGGAAACAAAAATCGCGTCGGGGCAATTCCTTCATTTATCTCGACTGTGTCGGAATGGGCTCAAATTTGGCAGGTTAATCGGAAACAAAAATAGTGTCGGGTTCAATTTTGTCATTTTTCTCGACTGTGTCAGAATTGGCTGAAATTTGGCTGTTTGATCTGAAATAA
>NW_019267787.1:344-5374 GCF_002742605.1 Olea europaea var. sylvestris
GTGTCGGAATGGGCTCAAATTTGGCAGGTTGATCGGTAACAAAAATCGCGCCGGGTGTAATTTCGTCATTTTTCGCGACTGTGTCGAAATTGGCTAAAATTCAACTTGTTGATCGGAAACAAAAACCGCGCCGGGGGCAATTTCGTCATTTTTCTCGACTGTGTCGGAATTGGCTGAAATTTGGCAGTTTGATCTGAAATAAAAATCGCGCCAGGGGCAATTTCGTTATCTTTCTCGACTGTGTCGAATGGGCTCAAATTTGAGAGGTTGATCGGAAACAAAAATCGCGCCGGAGCAATTTCGTCATTTTTCGCGACTGTGACAGAATTGGCTAAAATTTGACAGGTTGATCGGAGACAAAAATCGCGCCGGGGCCAATTTCGTCATTTTTCTCGACTGTGTCAGAATTGGCTAAAATTCGGAAGTTTGATCTGAAATAAAAATCGCCCCGGGGGCAATTTCGTCATTTTTCAAGACTGTGTCGGAATGGGGTCAAATTTGACAGGTTGATCGGAAACAAAAATCGCGCCGGGGCAATTTCGACATTTTTCTCGACTGTGTTGGAATTGACTTAAATTTGGAAGTTTGATCGGAAATAAAAATCGCGCAGGCGGCAATTTTGTCATTTTTCTCGACTGTGTCGGAATGGGCTTAAATTTGACGGGTTTATCGGGAACAAAAATCGCGTCGGGTGTAATTTCGTCATTTTTCGCGACTGTGTCGGAATTGGCTAAAATTTGACTTGTTGATCGGAAACAAAAATCGCGACGGGGTAATTTCGTCATTTTTCTCGACTGTGTCGGAATTGGCTAAAATTTGGCAGTTTGATCTGAAATAAAAATCCTGTCGGGGGCAATTTCGTCATTTTTCTCGATTGTGTCGGAATAGGCTCAAATTTGACAGGTTGATCGGAAAAAAATCACGCTAGGGGCAATTTCGTCATTTTTCTCAACTGTGTCGGAATTTGCTGAAATTTGGCAGTTTGATCGGAAATAAAAATCGCGCCGGAGGCAATTTCGTCATTTTTCTCGACTGTGTCGGAATGGGCTTAATTTTGACAGGTTGATCGAAAACAAAATCGCTCCGGGGGCAATTTCGATATTTTTTTCGACTGTGTCGGAATTGGCTGAAATTTGGCAGTTTGATCTGAAATAAAAATCGCGCCGGAGGCAATTTCGTCATTTTTCTCGACTGTGTCGGAATGGGCTCAAATTTGACAGGTTGATTAGAAATAAAAATCGCGCCGGGGGCAATTTCGTCATTTTTCTCGACTGTGTCAGAATAGGCTCAAATTGGACAGGTTGATCAGAAAAAAAAATCACGCGTGGGGCAATTTCGTCATTTTTCTCGACTGTGTCAAAATTTGCTGAAATTTGGCAGTTTGATCGGAAATAAAAATCGCGCCAGCGGTAATTTCGTCATTTTCCTCGACTGTGTCGGAATGGGCTAAATTTTGACAGGTTTATCGAAAACAAAAATCACTCCGGGGGCAATTCCGACATTTTTCTCGACTGTGTCGGAATTGGCTGAAATTTGGCAGTTTGATCTGAAATAAAAATCGCGCCGGGGGCAATTTCGTCATTTTTCTCGACTGTGTCGGAATTGGCTGAAATTTGGCAGTTTGATCGGAAATAAAAATCGCGCCGGGGCCAAATTCGTCATTTTTCTCGACTGTGTCCGAATTGGCTAAAATTTGGCAGTTTGATCTGAAATAAAAATCGCGCCGGGGGCAATTTCGTCATTTTTCTCGACCGTGTCGGAATTGGCTGAAATTTGGCAGTTTGATCCGAAATAAAAATCTCGCCGGGGGCAATTTCGTCATTTTTCTCGATTGTGTCGGAATGGGCTCAAATTTGGCAGGTTGATCAGGAAAAAAAATCGCACCGAGTGTAATTTCGTCATTTTTCGCGATTGTGTGGGAATTGGCTAAAATTTGATAGGTTGATCGGAGACAAAAATCGCGCGGGGGCCAAATTCGTCATTTTTCTCGACTGTGTCCGAATTGGCTAAAATTTGGCAGTTTGATCTGAAATAAAAATCGCGCCGGGGCAATTTGGTCATTTTTCTCGACTGTGTCGGAATGGGGTCAAATTTGACAGGTTGATCGTAAACAAAAATCGCGCCGGGGCAATTTCGGCATTTTTCTTGCCTGTGTCGGAATTGGCTGAAATTTGGCAGTTTGATCGGAAATAAAAATCGCGCCGGCGGCAATTTCGTCATTTTTCTAGACTGTGTCGGAATGGGCTCAAATTTGACAGGTTTGTCGGGAACAAAAACCGCGCCGGGTGTAATTTCGTCATTTTTTGCGACTGTGTCGGAATTGGCTAAAATTTGACTTGTTGATCGGAAACAAAAATCGCGCCGGGTGCAATTTCGTCATTTTTCTCGACCGTGTCGGAATTGGCTGAAATTTGGCAGTTTGATCCGAAATAAAAATCTCGCCGGGGGCAATTTCGTCATTTTTCTCGACTGTGTCGGAATGGGCTCAAATTTGGCAGGTTGATCCGGAACAAAAATCGCGTCGGGTGTAATTTCGTCATTTTTCGCGACTGTGTCGAAATTGGCTAAAATTTTATAGGTTGATAGGAGACAAAAATCGCGTCGGGGGCAATTTCGTCATTTTTCTCGACTGTGTCGGAATGGGCTCAAATTTGGCAGGTTGATCAGGAACAAAAATCGCACCGAGTGTAATTTCGTCATTTTTCGCGACTATGTCGGAATTGGCTAAAATTTGATCGGTTGATCGGAGGCAAAAATCGCGCCAGGGGCCATTTCGTCATTTCTCTCGACTGTGTCAGAATTGGCTAAAATTTGGCAGTTTGAACATAAATAAAAATCGCGTCGGGGGCAATTTCGTCATTTTTCTAGACTGTGTCGGAATGGGCTCAAATTTGACAGGTTGATCGGAAACTAAAATCGCGCCGACGACAATTTCGTCATTTTTCTCGACTGTGTCCGAATTGGCTAAAATTTGGCAGTTTGATCAGAAATAAAAATCGCGCCAGGGGCAATTTAGTTATTTTTCTCGACTGTGTCGGAATGGGCTCAAATTTGAAAGGTTGATCGGAAACAAAAATCGCGACGGAGCAATTTCAGCATTTTTCTCGACTGTGTCGGAATTGGCTGAAATTTGGCAATTTGATCGGAAATAAAAATCGCGCCGGCGGCAATTTCGTAATTTTATAGACTGTGTCGGAATGGGCTCAAATTTGACAGGTTTATCGAGAACAAAAATCGCGCCGGGTGTAATTTCGTCATTTGTGCGATCGTGTCGGAATTAGCTAAAATTTGACTTGTTGATCGAAAATAAAATTCTCGCCTGGGGCAATTCCTTCATTTTTCTCGACTGTGTCGGAATTGGCTGAAATTTGGCAGTTTGTTTGAGAAATAAAAATCGCGCCGGGGGCAATTTCGTCATTTTTCTCGACTGTGTCGGAATGGGCTCAAATTTGAAAGGTTGATCGGAAACAAAAATCGCGCCGGGGGCAATTTCGTCATTTTTCTCGACTGTGTCGGAATGGTCTCAAATTTGACAGGTTGATCGGAAACAAAAATCGCGTCGGGGGCAATTTCGTCGTTTATCTCGACTGTGTCGGAATGGGCTCAAATTTGAAAGGTTGATCGGAAACAAAAATCGCGCCGGGTGCAATTTCGTCATTGTTCTCGACTGTGTCAGAATTGGCTGAAATTTGGCAGTTTGATCTGAAACAAAAATCGCACCGGGGGCAATTTCGTCATTTTTCGCGACTGTGTCGAAATGGGCTAAATTTTGACTGGTTGATCGGAAATAAAAATCGCGCCGTGGGCAATTTCGTCATTGTTGGGGGTAATTTCGTCATTTTTCGCGACTGTGTCGAAATGGGCTAAATTTTGACTGGTTGATCGGAAATAAAAATCGCGCCGTGGGCAATTTCGTCATTGTTGGGGGTAATTTCGTCATTTTTCGCGACTGTGTCGAAATGGGCTAAATTTTGACTGGTTGATCGGAAATAAAAATCGCGCCAGGGGCAATTTCGTTATCTTTCTCGACTGTGTCGAATGGGCTCAAATTTGACAGGTTGTTCGGAAACAAAAATCGCGCCGGAGCAATTTTGTCATTTTTTGCGACTGTGTCGGAATTGGCTTATATTTGACAGGTTGATCGGAGACAAAAATTGCGCCGGGGCCAATTTCGTCATTTTTCTCGACTGTGTCCGAATTGGCTAAAATTTGGCAGTTTGATCTGAAATAAAAATCGCCCCGGGGCAATTTCGTCATTTTTCCCGACTGTGTCGGAATGGGGTCAAATTTGAGAGGTTGATCGGAAACAAAAATCGCGTCGGGGCAATTTCGGCATTTTTCTCGACTGTGTCGGAATTGGCTGAAATTTGGCAATTTGATCGGAAATAAAAATCTCGCCGGCGGCAATTTCGTCATTTTTCCCGACTGTGTCGGAATGGGGTCAAATTTGAGAGGTTGATCGGAAACAAAAACCGCGTCGGGGGCAATTTCGTCGTTTCTCGCGACTGTGTCGAAATGGGCGAAAATTTGACTGGTAGATCGGAAACAAAAACTGCCCCAAGGGCAATTTCGTCATTTTTCCCGACTGTGTCGGAATGGGGTCAAATTTGAGAGGTTGATCGGAAACAAAAACCGCGTCGGGGGCAATTTCGTCGTTTCTCGCGACTGTGTCGAAATGGGCGAAAATTTGACTGGTAGATCGGAAACAAAAACTGCCCCAAGGGCAATTTCGTCATTTTTCCCGACTGTGTCGGAATGGGGTCAAATTTGAGAGGTTGATCGGAAACAAAAATCGCGTCGGAAGCAATTTCATCATTTTTCTCGACTGTGTCGGAATTGGCTGAAATTTGTCAGTTTGATCTGAAATAAAAATCGCGCCAGGGGCAATTTCGTTATCTTTCTCGACTGTGTCGGAATGGACTTAAATTTGACAAGTTGATCGGAAAAAAAAATCGCGCCGGGGCAATTTCGTCATTTTTCGCAACTGTGTCGGAATTGGCTAAAATTTGGCTGGTTGATCGGAAACAAAA
>NW_019267788.1:0-2483 GCF_002742605.1 Olea europaea var. sylvestris
TATTTGGACCGACAGTTCCATTTATTAGATACCCGAAAATTTTGGTTCAGTTCGGTTCTCTTTAGAACCAAATCGAACCGACCTGCACTTACCTCTAGTTTTGAATAGTGATTTTTTAGAGAATATATTGTTAAAAGGTCAAAAAAATTGGCTTGTGTGTATAATATTTTATTGTGTGAATGTATGATTAAAAATAAATATGAAAATTAAAGAGTTTTAATTTAGCGTGTGTTTGGCCCCATTCTATACCCAGTTTTCAATCTCATTTTCAATTTTGGTGGGCCCCCAATTTAAAAGAAATGGTTTTTGTCTGACCACAATAGCTACTACATTTTGACTATTCAATATTATGTTCTACATATTAAAGTCTCCACTTTACATTTATGCCTTTTATGTTTTGGTGGTAAATTACACATTACCTGCTTCCTATTATCGTGTATTCTTCCTTGTACTTTAAAGCAAAAATTGGAGCTACATTTTAAGAATTCAATGAATCTACATTCATAAAGGCTTTCAAATTGCGTCCTCATATATTACAAATTCAATTTGCTATTGTCAAGTAGAACGAAAGTGCGAAAATAGACGACATACATTTTTTATTCATAAAACTTATAAAAATACCAACGCAGTGCTTGTGCCGTGTAGTTGTTGCCACAGCATGTCCCCTTTGACTATTATATCTAGCTTGCGGCAATTTCATCTTGTTCATCAAGCAGGTTCATCTCAACTTCGTCGTCATCCACTTCTTTACCTTAGAAAGTTATAAATTCCTATTGTGGTCTCGACCAACTAGACCGATTTTAAACACCAGTTGTGATAAAATAGCGTTACTCTAAAAATTATGTTAAAATTAAAATATGAAGAAAAATCAGTAAATATTTTTTAACGAAAGCAAAAGAAAGAGTCAAAATAGAAGCATTGTCGAAATATAAAAAAATTGACACTTCAAATTTAAAGATTCACTCCATAATATATAAGATGTTATATATGAATAAAGTGTTTCTTGGAGTTGCTCTAAGAGTAACACTTTGGTCTTAGAGCAAAGATCCATCATCGTAGCTTAGCTGAAGAAGCCGCAGTCATTGGAGTAGAGAGACAGCTCTGATGGCTGAAAACTTGTTCCCTCATTGATCTTGTATGCTTCAAAAGAAATATATGGTTTCGTTTAACTGAATTATTCTTTTATTTTTTAGTGAAAAGTCTGTGAATTAATTCTTCAAGTTGAAGATTCGTCGATGAAAGCGAACACAATAATAGGTATATATTGAATCAATAAATTGAGGCGTGCTTCGTCAAAAGTTGTTTATGTTGACAATGGCATAGACTCAAATGACTTGTTTACCCTGAACTTAGAGTTGGTCCACCTGAGTTATAAAAGGGAGTGCGTGGAATTTGACATGCATATCACATAGTGATAAATAGCATTACTCTAAAAGCAGTGCTCGCTCAAATAGATTTGGATGATGCTTTGTTGGGATTTAATAAAATGTCCTCAACTTAGATGTTGGAAGAGAAACAATGTAAGGATGGAAAGTCCTTATCATAGATTCATTTTCATCTTTCGAATCATATTCTTTAGAAAATTTTAAAAGAGAAAATAGTCATTGCTTTATGATTGAACTTAGAGCGATTATATATGATGAAAAGTCTAACCAATAAATTGCATTTGAAGGAGCGATTGTATTCTCATCTTATGACGGAAGGTACATCACTGGAAGATCATCTATCTATTTTTACGGAATCGTCACTGATTTGAAGATCTTAGAGGTCAAGTATGGTGAAGAAAATTTAGGGTTAATATTATTATGTACGCTACCTACTTCATACATGTCATTTAGGGAAACAATCTTGTATAGTCATGATACTTCACGATTGAAGAAATATATGATGTTCTATTTTCAAAAAATAAGATAAATTATTTTGTTGGATCTGAGGCAAATGGAGATGATCTCTTGTTCATGGAGATTATTTGAAGGGCAAACTAAGGTCTAATTACTATAATAAAATCTATAATTATTGCAAGAAAATGAGGCACGTTAAGAAGGATTGTTGTAAGTTACAAAATAAAAATAAATCAGTTGCTACAAATTAGGTGAAGCGAATCTTTTAGAAGATTGCTACAATGATGGAGAACTTTTGGTTATTTCTAACGATGACTCCATACCTGACAAAGATTGGATTCTTGATATAGTTTGCACTTTTCATATGTATCATAATCAAGATTTGTTTTTAACATATGAAACAGTTTTCAAATGTGTTTGGTAATGAAAAATAATATACTTTGTTAGATAGCTGGCATTGTCTAGTATCGCTAAAATTTAGTTTGGGGTCTATATTAAATAATACAACTCAGTCAAGTTCAGTTTTAAAAAAAAAAAGATTTCAATGAAATTTCTTTTGTTTTTTTCCATTGTATTCCTTTCTCAACATTTATATTGACAACAGTGTATCGAACAAATATAATTCAGTGAAGTGGATCTATT
>NW_019267788.1:5518-56692 GCF_002742605.1 Olea europaea var. sylvestris
AATGGGCTAATTGTTGTGTAATTGCCACATGCCCTCCATAACACCAACTTTAGCAATTTAAGTCCTTCAACATTAATATATCTTAGTATTAAATCTTTTACTTCCCAAAAATAGAAAAATAAATCCTTAACTTTAAATTTTATCCATTTAAACCATTAAGTATCTTAAATTATACAATAAACCCAATAAAATCATTTATTTCATTTAAGTCCTTATTTGACTGTGACATTGACTAGTCAAACCCTTGATTTTGAATAAATAATATAGACTTTTGACTATTTAGAAAGAGAAATGCTATTCATACAGACTCATTTGCACGAAGTCTGAATAGATGCTCTCACATGGGGGTGGACTTCACACATGGGGTCTACATGTGGAGTCCACCCCCATGTGAGAGGCCCTATACAGACTCTGTGCAAATGGATCTGTACAAAGAGTTTATTCCATTAGAAAATGGGATGTAACAAGTATAGTCATCTTACAAATTAAACATTCAATACTTTGTACCCTCAACACAGTGTTTTCAATGGTGCTTACCATCACAGAAATGATGCTATTACAAATTGGAAGCATTTAAAATCACGTGCGAATCAAATTATTCTAAATGCCATCATCATGGAGAAAGTTTGGAATAATTTGCCTTACAAAGATAGTGGGAATATAGCTTCATTTTTACTTTGAATAAACACAATACTATGAGTATTAGCAACAAAAATCCGAATGCGTTAATCTTTCATGAGTAATGTGAGCATCAATCTCATACAATATTAAAGCAATCTATGAGCAATGAAATGTCATTTAGTGAAACGACGAATCAAACATCCTCAAATGAATGAAACAAAAATCAACAATTTATAGTAAAATCGATCCCATGAGCAAAAGCATCAATAGAATTGCAGTTTTCTAGAAGCTCATGCTAAGCCACTATACAAAAAGCCTTGAACCGTCTTGATTTTCTCTTAAATTTTTGTAAGTTATATTTAATGGAATGGTTGCTTATACATTTTTCTAATGTGAATATTGTTATATCTTATTGCTCAGAATCAAATATTTGGAAGTGGGCCCCAAAAGGGCCAAATTGGTGGATGAAATGGGAATTCAAATATGGGCAATTTTGAAAAATGGCCTTGCGATCCCATGCCTTGGACCTGCAGAAATTGAGGGTTTTTTTTTTTTCTTTTTTTTTTTTTTTGACCTTTCGCCATGCGATCTCATGGGCATAGAAGCTAGTCTGTTATGGTTGATTTTCTAGTTTGATTTTGGTGCCTTCCAGAAAATTGATTTCACTTTTGATGAAAGGTTGGAACCATTTCGTGGTGTATTCCTTGAACACTATAAATAGGAGTTAGTATTCCATTCTCAGTCATCAATTAACATCAAGAAATCATACTTTGTCACTCCAAATTCATCAAATCATCTTCACACTTTTTAAAAGTTGTCATTGAGTTCACTTTGAAGAAACACTTATATTTTGGTGTTTTTCATAATTAGGCTCGATATAATTATAAAAACTATTTGCCGAAAATTCTTAAAAACATTTGAAGATGAGGCAAATATCATATGAAGTTAACGTTCTTAAACATTTTCAAGTCTTGCAAATATGTTTCTTTGGTGTTTCCATCTTCATCCTATTTTACTCTCCAATGTTGTTACAATCTCTAACGATAATCCTACTACGATGGAGATGGAAACTACAGAATTGTGAATCTAAACCATTTGACTCAACCCAACAAATTTATTTCTGTCAACTAATCAAATCAAATCGACCCGTGAAAAAGAGAAAATCAATTCTGTCAACTAATCACATCAAATCAATCCGTGAAAAAGAGAAAATCAAATCAAATCGACCCGGATTGGTGTGTCGAATCTCAGGTTTTACGCCTAGGCCTATCCTTATATCTAAATTTAAAAAAAAAAAAAAAAAAAAAAGTTGAACCCCAACCTTGAGGGTCCCTACCGCCCCGTCCCTGGAACATCGTGAGGGAGGTAAATCGCGGGATGTGCCCCAATAGGTCAGGGAACAAGATCTTGTTCGTACACTGGTATCTACAAAAGTCCAATTTCGTATCTTAGGAATCGAATCCTCATACTGCGATTGCCTTACCTCATTCCTATCCTTTACACCACTAGATTATGCCCGATGGGCAAAATAGGGAATAAGTAAATTTTTTTTCTTTATGTAATACTGCTCAATGCTATTAGTGCTATTTTTCTTTAAGAAAAAAAGTTTGACTTTTAGGGCAAGTTGTTGACTTCTTGTCGAATATCGTCCACTCGATTATTTTCTTCAACCGTCCTTGTAAGGATACTATTCTATTTTGACTTTTAACTCTTGTCTCACACGCTCATTAAAGTTTCGGATTATAAAATAAATTTTAGCTATCATTTGGATACAATTTATACAGTTAAGTAAAAATCAATCAAAAATTTCAAATATATAGTCATAATAATTATTATTTTTCTTACAATTTTATCTATAAATTTTCCAAACTAAAACTTTTATTGCTTTGCTCTTGTGCGAGCTACATTTTGGAGCCAAAATATATTTTAGAATAGTATTTTGTTGAAAAATATGTAGTTAAAAAGTAGTAAAAAATTTTGAATTTATGTTTAAAATTATTTTATTGAAGAATAGTGGTTGAAAATGAGTTTTGAAAAAATGAATTATGAAAAAAAAAAAAGAGTTTTCGAAAAATAAGGAGCACACATTCTTTATCAATCTATTATTTTAAAATGCATTCTTAGCCAGATAATAAATATCAACCAAGGGCTTAGTATCTATATCTCCGACGTTTTAATTTTATATTATTTGGGTAATTAAAGATCACAAATATATTATTAAAAGGTCAAATTTTAATCAGAAGATAATTTAACCCCTATTTGATTTAGCTAAAAAGTTATATTTGTAGCATATTTTCTTAAAACTTGATAAAAATATGTATGTTGAAAAATTTATTAAAAATTGTGAGTGTAATAAAATATGTGACTCTAAATGAATTTTAGAAAATGATGGTCAAACAGTGGTTTAATTTAAATTAAAAAATAATAATAATCAAATAATAAAACGACTTCCTCCCCCACCTATCCCATCTCTCTGTTTCTCCTCACTCCCCAAAGTGGGATCTCAAAGAAAAATGGGAGGAAAACTAGAAAGGAGGGAATACTTGGTGTGAAGAGGCAAACTCTTTGTTCTATTGTATTTTTGTTATTATCTATATTATTATTTACTTTATGAATTATTCTCGTCATCATATTTCTCCACGAATATCTAATAACAAAAAGGACGAAAAACATTTACTATAAATCAAGACTATTCAAATTTTGAAATGTCGAAGACAACTCCCAGTTGGTAAAATTCTTTGTTTTCCCTTTTTTCTATTAACGAAAACCTTTGAATCTGTGAATAATAGAAATTGAGAAATCAGTAGATTGAAAGCCTTAATTGCAATTTTTTAAATAAAATAATAGCAGGAAAAAAAATACTAATTTGGATAAGGTAAAAGTAATAATAATAAAATAAAATAAATAAATAAATTGAAGGAATTGAAAGTCAAACTAGACCTGACAAATCCATGTGCCTAGTTTGTTTCCATTCAGGCCATTTAGGGAGGGATTTTGAGAATTTGTTTTTTAATCGTCAGAAGAAAAGTGGGGTCCACCTATGAGAGAAGAAGTCAAAAATTACGGCTGAAATAGTGAAATAACAGTCAAAAAATCAATTTTTTAGGATAAAAATCACTCTCAAACAGGTCCTCACTTAAAAATTTATTTTTTCAAAACTCATTTTTAATCACATATTTTTCAATAAAATATATTATACGTAAATTCAAATTTTTTTTT
This sequence comes from Olea europaea var. sylvestris, assembly GCF_002742605.1. NCBI lineage: Eukaryota > Viridiplantae > Streptophyta > Magnoliopsida > Lamiales > Oleaceae > Olea > Olea europaea. The sequence continues at coordinate 9,359 of NW_019267788.1, forward strand.
TAAATTTTAAACAATATATTCTCCATCAATCTACAATTCAAAATACATTATTTCCCCTAAAATGATGATCAGACAAGATTATAGTAAATTTCATAATAAAGTATGTGAATATTAATATTTATATTTGAATTATAAATAATTTACAAACTGCTTGTCAAACCAATAAAAGAAGGAAAAGGTCACTACAAAAAAATGATGACAAAATTTATACAGATGCTGACGTGGCAATGGATGATTGGCCTATTTGTTCTCTTCGTATTTTCCTATAATTTCAGTAAAAAATCACTATACTTACACCCCGTTTGGTACCCATTTTTATCAAAATGTATTTTTCTCTTTTTTCTTTTCAACCACACATTCTTTATTAAAATAATATTACACGTAAATTAAAAAAATTATTTTTCAACCACACATTTCCCATTAATTTACTATTCAAAAATATATTTTTACATAAAAATATCTCCCTAATATCCTCTTACCATGATTGATAAAAAAAAAAACAAAAAAAAAAACCTCATTCCTCTGCACTACGGTCCTAAAAAAAAAAAAATCAAGGATCACAACATTTTTACCTGTCACGTCAATATTTTAATTCAATGTTATTAAGTGGGGCAGCCCAATTGGGAATATTTTTCAACAACTTATTTTTAGTTGGAGTATGCTACTCTGCCAAGCTTTTATATATTCATCAATCTATTATTTCAAAAAATAAGGAGCACACATTATTCATCAATCTATTATTTTAAAATACATTCTTAGCCAAATAATAAATATCAAATACGGGCTTAGATACCTCCAACATTTTGATTTTATATTATTTGGGTAATTAAAGACCACAAATATATTATTAAAAAGTCAAATTTTAATCAGAAGATAATTTACCCCCTATTTGATCTAGGGGTAATTAGCACAAAATCTTCTTGCCTTTCAAATTTATTGTCGAAAACATCCTTACCTTTCATTTTTTGGTATTTTTGTCCCTACCTTCCACATTTTTATTTTTATTTTTTTGCACAGAAGGTCCTTTTGACGATTTTACCCTCCATTGAAATGAAACAAAAAGAAAAAGAAAAGAAAAAATAAAGAATTAGTTGCATTCATAGTCCCAAAATTTTTTAAAAATTTATAAATCAGTCATGAAGAAACTTAAATGTACGGTGAAATAATTAAGAAATCGACAAATTTTTTAATCATAACCAATGGAAATGAAAAATTTTGAAGATTACGTGATTTTTGCCTCAAGCCTTCCATCTACTCTTCACGAAATAAAAATTGAGATTTATGCTTACCAATTTTTGAGAATTTTCAATTTCATTAGTTATGGTTCAAAAATTTCTTTATTTCTTGATTATTTCTCTGTACATTCAAGTTTCTTTCTTTCTTTTTTTTCTTTTTTTTTTTTTGTAATTTTAAGAATTTTTCAGTTCACAATAAATTGTAACAGATTTGTATTTTTTTTAAATTTCGGACTATTATTGCAATTAGTTCTTTATTTTTTTTCTTATTTTTTTTATTTGAATGGAGGGTAAAATCTTTAAAAACAAATGAAAATGACCTTCTGCGCAAGAAATGTAAAAGGTAAAGGCGAAAATGCCAAAAAATGAAAGGTTGAGACGTTTTCCACAATAAACTTGAAAGATATGGACACTTTGTGCCAATTACCAATTAACTAAAAAGTTATATTTTTAGCAGATTTTTTTAAGATTTGATAAAATAAGTATGTTGAAAAATTTATAAAAATTGTGAATTTAATAAAATATGTGATTGTAAATGAATTTTAGAAAATGAAGGTCGAGCAATGGCTTACTTTAAATATAAAAAATAATAGAAAAATAAAACGACTTCCTCCCCCGTCCCATCTCTCTGTTTCTCCTCACTCTCCAAAGTGGGATCTCAAAGAAAAACGGGTGGAAAACTAGAAAGGACGGAATACTTAGTGTTCTATTGTATTTTTATTATTATCGATATTAATATTTACTTTATGTATTATTCTCGTCATCATATTGCCCCACCAATATCTAATAACGAAAAGGACGAAAAACATTTATTATAAATCAAGACTATTCAAATTTTGAAATGTCGAAGACACACTCCCAGTTGGTAAAATTCTTTGATTTCCCTTTTTCCTATTAAAGAAAAACTTTGGAATTGCGAATAATAGAAATTGAGAAATCAATTTTACAATTCGATAGATTGAAAGTCTTAATTGCAATTTTTTTTAAATAAAATAATAGCAGGAAAAAAAAACTAATTTGTATAAGGTAAAAATAATAATAATAAAATAAATAAATAAATTGAAGGAATTGAAAGTCAAACTAGACCTGACAAATCCATGTGCCTTCGTTTTGTTAAATGAATTAATTTAGATGTATATTTTTGGATGACAATTAACCATATTTTAAATTATTATTTCAGAATGGTGCTTCTCCAATATATGGTTGTAAGTTCCGACAAATTTATATCAGTCATGTTTGAGTCACATTTTTTCAGAAAAATAAATTTTTAAACAGTGAATTGATATCATTTTAACCACATATTTTTTAATAAAATAATATTACACGCAAATTCAAAACTTTTATTTATTTTTTAATCACACATTTTTCATTAATACAATATTCAAAAATGCATTCTAAAAAAAAAATATAGCCCAAACAAGTAATATATATCTCCGTATGTGTGAATATTAATATTTATATTTGAATTATAAATCATTTATAAACTGCTTGTCAAACCAATTAAAGAAGGAAAAAGTTATGAGTACATGTAAATATTGCCAAAATTTATACCGATGTTGACGTAACGATGCATGATTGACCTACTTCTTTTCTCTCTCCATCTTCCAATAATTTCACATCATGTTCTCTCCATAAAAAATCAATGTACTTATAGCATGATTGATGAAAGAATTCATATTCCTTTGCACTATGGTCCAAAATAAATTAGGGATCAAAACCTTTTTACAAGTCACGTCAATATTTTAATTCAATTTTATTCGGTGGGGCTGCCAATTGGGAATACTTTTCATCAACTTATTTTCGGGAAAATTGCAACAGAGGTCCTAAACCTTTCACTTTTTGCAGATTTTACTCTTGCTTTCATTTTGTATCATCCACAATCTTAAATCTTTAAAAAATATGCACCTGAGGTCTAAATGGATTAAACTATCCATTTGACCATTAATTGACCAGAAAGCTAAAATTTAATCAATTTTGACCAAACTAAAAAGGGCAAAATAGTATATTTACATATTTCCAATTATTATTAACAATTATAACAATTAAACTAAAAAAAAGAAAAAAAGAAATCTTCTTTATCTTCTTTCGCATAGCTACCGACACTACCACCACACTCAACCCCCCCACATTAACCAAACCCGTCGGCACCACCACAATCTACTCGTTCTCTATTGCGGTTGCAACATAGAAAATTTGATCCAATACTAACCAATATGATGCACTTTCCTTATTTAAAACCCTCCAAGCAAATCAAGCTATTGTTATAATTGGGATGCACTTTTCTTTCCTTGAAACCAAATGACACTATCCCTATGTTTGGTGCAGAGAGTCCCCTTTGTGAATCCATGGCTTTTGGCTTTGATCTTGCTAAGAGATCACAAAATTGGTCCGAAAATGGATTTTATGGGCGAGGAAACAGAAACCATGTACACCATGGGAGAAGAGATATAGGTAAGGATCGCTCAAGTAGATCTTTTTGAATTCCTATAACTTTTGGGTTCAATTTAGTAGAGGTGGTGTTGGAGTTTAGAAGGAATAAAAGTGGAAGGTGATGGTGATGGTTCGATTTAGTGGAGGTGGTTTTGGTTTTCGGGTGGCTGTGGGTTTGGTGGTGGCGACTGGCAGCTTTGGATTATGGTTTGGTTGGAGAGGTGGGGTTGAAGGTGGGGGCATGGAAGAAGAAGAAAATTGGGGTGCGTTTTTTTTTTTTAGTTTAATTGTTAATAATGTTGAAAAATATTTGCTAATTCGAAAGTTACCATTTTACCCATTTTCAATTTGGTCAAAGTCCAATTTTCATTGTCAACTAACGATCAAATGGACGGTTTCCATTCATTTAGATGCATATTTTTGAAAGGTTTGGAACTGTATGAGCACAAAATGAAAGTTATGGTAAAGTCTGCAAAATGGTGAAAGGTTTTGTGACTATTGTTGCAACTTTCCCCTTATTTTATAGTTTTATCAGAATTCAGAGCATCACAATTAGGAGTGAGCACTTTTTTCTAGAACCAGTGGAACCAGATCGAAACCGTTTGAAACCAGCGGGTTCGATTTCGGATCTTCTAAAAAAAAATTTGATTTCGGGACAAATTTTTAAGAATCGATCGGTTCGGGTCTAGTTACTGGTTCTAGTATGAGAACCGCGGGAACCAGATGGTTCTCATTGGATTTTTTTATTTTTATTTTTTGGTAAAATATACGACTCAATCTCCAACACTTTTATAAAAAATAATCGGGTTCCTTCTTAATTTTAGACTCCAGCACTTTCATTATTCTCTTCGATTCTTTCCTTATCTCTTCTTATAATTATTTAATTAATTGATTTTCAAGTGAAATTAGAATATTTGGTAAATTTATACCTAAATAAATTTATTTACAATATATAATTTCATTTATAAGATGCGAAATTTTTATTTTGTTTTCACTTTGTAAATCTATACCTAAATAAATCTTTGAATAATATGTTCGATTTTTCTATTTGTTAAAAGTATCACGTTAGTAGCAATTTTAGAGTTTTTATTAGTGAATACTTTATTTTGACATTTTCAATGTAAAGAATCGAACCGGATCGAATCGGAACCGATTGGTTCGGTTCCACAGTTAACTATGGAACCAATGATTTCATTTCTAAAATTCTCATTGGTATTCGGTTTGGTTCGATTTTCTTTGAAATTGGATCAAATCGGACCGCACTCACTCCTAATTTCAATGAGAACATGAGAAAATGGAACATAACACAAGGGTTTTGGTAAAAATAAGGCGGAGGTTAAAAATAAGGAGACACTTGTCAAATTTTCATTGAACAATTTGTGGAACAACATAGATGCTATCAACATTGTCGAACACCCTATCACCTAACCACGCGCAAGGGGCATTATTCCTTAACACGGTTGGAAATTCTATCAATTATATTCGTGTCATGTGCGTTGATGGAATAAAATTATAATAAAACTAATTGTTTGATTTAATTCAAGTATAATGCTTTAAAATATTATTGCAGCAAAAATTTTGATTTTTTAATACATTCACATATATTGATTTAATTAAAATATTGCAAATATTACAGTGTCGCCCCATAAAAATACCTATTTTTATTGAAAAATATTAACCGAGTTGACCTCTTCGACTTCGGATAGGAATTTTCACTTTTAAAAATCGAGGTTTTGCATTTTTCAACTTCTGAATATTGTGAAATTGAGTTCCATGTGACAAAATTCATTAATGTATATTTAAAATCACACCTAAATTATAGAGAACCATTAAGTGATTTATAGATTTGATAAAAACTAGTGAAATATGTAGTTGAAACTTAATAGAAATTGTGTACGCATAGAATATTTTATTTAAATTAATTATTAATTTTGACTCAAATTTATATTAAAATTTTTAAATGAAAGAAAACTAAGGCTTAGAGTCTGTTTGAGAGTGATTTTGAAAATTGATTTTTTAACCGTTAGGAGAAAAGTGGGCTCAAATATGACGATCGCAATAGTGAAATAACGGTGAAAAATCACTCCCAAACAGACTGTTAGTTCGATTGGGTCAAAAAGAAAGTAGGATTATTTTTTATTTTTTATTTTTTTTGGTTGAAAATTTTTTTACTCCCATAATTTTATTGGTAAATAAATATGTAAATTGTGATGGAAATGTGGCTTTTCTTTTCTCTCTCCAAAAAGAAAGAATCCACTACGTAACAAAAAGAAACAGCAGTTAATCAACTCCTGCACCCTCCATCTCTCTCTGTAAAGGAAAATAAAGATACAAGTAATTCGTGGAGACATGACCGAGCAGTTGTCAGATAATTGGGCTGTGTAATTTAATTTATATGTAAAGAACAATCAGAGAGATGAAATGTGTCGGCTCGATTATTCTTCCCATCATGGTATGGAACCTTCACTTCTTGTATTTATATCTATATACAATTTATATTTGCATTTTTTATTTTTAGTAGATTGATTCTACTGACAGTGGAGCGATGGTAACTGATGAGGTTGACAAGAGGGTATCTTGGGTTGACTTATTCCACAAAGAATTTTTGTTTTGATTGAAGGGATTTTTTTTTTTAATTTTTATTTTCCTGTTAAACTTTTGTTGTTCCCATTTGTGATTATTTTGGATAATATTAATTATTGAAGCTTGATGCAGAAGACGGTGTGAAGATCAGAGTTTTCTTGGAACGCTACTGGTCCCTTTTTGGGTGTAATATGGAATTTCATAGCTTTATTGGCATATGCTTATTGGTGGGTGTTTATTAAATCCTGTAAATATTCTGGGAAAGATTGATTTTCTAGCAGACTTTGAAATATATTAATCTGTTTATTAGTGGTTTTGTGGATAAATTGTGGGTGATTTGGGAAAAAGCACTATTAGTAAAATGGAGGAACAAACCCTTCTTGTTGAAGGTTCATCCATGGTTGAAGGTAAGGAAGTGAAACTTGAAGAAGATGAAGACGAGTTTAGAAGCTGTTGTGAGGATGAGGATGAGGATGAATTCAAAGAGAAGGAAAAATCAACAAAGGAAGATTTAAATGACAATTTTGATTCAGATTCTGTAAAGATATATTTTAAGGGTGTTTCTGTAGTTGGCCCTGGAGATTCTGGTTCTAGGCTTTCCGGAATTGGAGTGGTAATGGAGAGGAACGGTAGCACTCCGATTCGAGTGCAGAAAAAGCTCGATTTCTATGTGGACGAATTGGTGGCAGATTATTTAGCTTTGTTAGATGGTTTATCTGAAGCTATTCAAAACAATTTTAGGCGGGTGTTGGCCTTCACCAATTCTGAAATCTTGTATGATCAGGTGAGAAATTTTCTAGTCTTAAAGACTTTTTTTGTGTATTTGAATTGTTAGATTGCTAATAATGATAGAATATCATGCATTTGAATTCATGGTTGTGCCAAGTCTTTCAAAATGGGAAATTTCAACCTCTCGTATCTGACTGTTGCTTCATATGACGAGCAATTGTTATATTTGGTGTGTACCTTCTATAGTTGCAGTATATTTGATAGATTTGATTGGGCATTATAAAAACTTCATACTGTTGATATGGCAAGAAAACCTTAATTATGGTTCTCTGATGCCCACTGGGAGCAGGAGATCAGACCAGATATATTTGAATTGAATTCAGTATAGTTAGTACATATATCAGTCTATTTTGGAAATGTTTGATGGCTAGCCTTATTTTCAGTTGTCCGCTGGTCCTTTCATATCACTGCTTCATAGTGATAATTGAGTTCAAGTCATTTCTTATACAGCTTTTCTTGTATAGTTAAAGGGGATACGTAATTTTTTCAGGTTTCACGCGGTGAGAGACTTGAAGATCCACTTATGGTGGCTCTGAGGGAAAGAATCCTAGAACAAGCTGGTAATATGGAAGCCTTTGTTCTTAATTTTGTTCCTAGTATTGATCTTGAGAAGGCCTTAAAGTTGGCTCAAGTGGCTATTGGTATTGTCATTTCCATGGCCGATGGAGATAAATTAACAGACACTTGTGCAATATGTTGCGAGGAGAAGCTCATGTCAATGATGGTCACAATCAAATGTTCCCACAGATTCTGTTCTTACTGTATGAAAACCTATGTTGAGGGGAAAGTGCAATCTACTCAAGTTCCCATTCAATGTCCTCAATTGATGTGCAAATACTGTATATCCATAGCTGAATGTAGGTCTTTTCTTTCAGTTACCTCTTACGAATCTTTGGAACAAGCTCTTGCAGAAGCAAATATTCTCAACTCAGATAAGATTTACTGTCCGTATCCTAATTGTTCAGTTCTGCTTGATCCTAATGAATGCTTGTCAACTAGGGCAAGCTCATCAAGTCAACCCCACAGTAGTTGTGTGGAATGCCCTGTTTGTCAGAGGTTTATCTGTGCGGATTGTGAGGTTCCTTGGCATTCTTCCATGACCTGTGAAGAGTATCAGAACATCCCGTTAGAGGAGAGGGATGCTTGTGACTTGACTTTTCACCGTTTGGCACAGAACAAACGATGGAAACGTTGCCAGCAATGCCGGAGAATGATTGAGCTTGCTTATGGTTGTTACCACATGACATGCCGGTAAGATTATTTTCTTTTGAAATAACTATGAGTCTGAACTCAGAAAAGCTTTGAAATATTGTACCAATGTACTGCAGTAAAGAAACATAACGAGCTTTTTCCTTATGGTATATATTTCCTTGTTGATCTTGAATATAAAAGCATGCATCTGTTCTTGTAGACACCCTTTTTTTTTCAAGGTTTTCGCAGGACAAGTAACAATTTTTGTCACTGATTATCTGCTCATAAAAGTAAACTATTGATTAAAGATTTGTTCCCCCTTCCACAATCTCTGATATATGGTGGCAGCATTTATTTAAGGGTGCATTTGATTGTCAATATTTTTTTTAAAAAATGTCATTTTTCCATCCAAATTCCCACTTTTTAATTGTTTGATTGATATTTTTTCATGGAAAACATTTTTCTACTTTTGGTCACATGACCATATTTTCCTTAAAAATAAGGAATATATTTTCTTTAGGGGAGTATGTTTTTATTTTTCAACTAATTCTCTCATTTGCCTCCCTTCTCTCTCATTTACCCACTAATAAAAAATGGACAAGTATACCATTTTCTAGGTTGAAAATTAAATCAATCGAGCACTTTTAGTTGACAATTTTCATGGAGATAAGTTCTAGGAAATTTAATTTTATTTCCACTTAAATTCCATGCTTGTAATCAAATACACCCTAAGAGCAAATAGCACGAGCACGGAGAATCAGTCAACACAAGATAAAAGGACTTGGGGATAGCCTTACCAGAAACTTTTATGTTGTCCCAAAAGTGAATGTTTGACTATCATGGTAACAATTTACTGGATCATAACATAACAAATCATTGATGCATATACTTTATTAACGTAGAGCAGTGAATGTTTTTGGTCTGTTTAAATTACTTAACTTGCTCAATAGTGACCTATAATCTTTTTTTAAATCTGTTCAGTTGGGGGCTTTGAGGGTTAATCTGGTTAAATGTCAATTCTATAAATATTGTTGCAATTTTCCTGGAGATTAGCGTTGATATCAGTTGGACTTAGAAGGTTCGAAACTGATCAGAACGTCCCTTCGGATTTTCAATAAATGTGGAAATCTCAGTTTTTCTTCATGTCACTCGTCAGGAGGGCTATTGGTTGACTGTGTTTCGTCTAAAATTAATGAAACATTTTCTATTCTGATGGGAGAAATTGTTTTAGACAAGCATTTCTTACATGAAACTCTAACTGGTGCATAGATTCTTGGGATGTTGTTTCACCAACTCCTCGTGTTCTTTTACAGGTGCAGGCACGAGTTCTGTTACTCCTGTGGTGCGGATTATAGGAATGGCCAACAGACATGTCAATGCGCATTCTGGGATGACGATTTCGCTAATGAACTGGAGCCTTATCCAATCCAACAAGAACAATGGACATGGGACTCATTTGAGTCAGTCCCGATGTTAATGGATGCGTATTCAGACCAGGAAAGATCACAACTGGCAGTGATCCAGAGGTTTCTTTCCGGAGGTTTCAGTTCGACCGATCATAATCCTTACCAATCCCCACCTCGCTGTACGGATTCCTATGTTGATGCCATGAAGGATCTGCAGCAACTGCCTTGGCTCGAGGGATTTGTCTCTTTGATAAGCGATAATTACAATGAGGATTACTTGCAATGAGCTAAGCTTGATTAGCATTTCAAGAAGGCTTGGTGTAGGAGGTAGAGTATCTTGCTCACACTCCTCGTAGATAGGTTGATTCTTATGTAGTATTTATGTTGCATCCTGAGCTCAAACATGTGAGCACCCGATAATAACTTCCTTTGAAGAAGACTACAGAAAAAGAAAGTTGAACACAAGAATAACATGCTTTTGACAAATTATTGGCAATGAAACTAACTAGTTTATAGTAATTGTGTTCTTAAATCAAGTAGGAATAGTTATAATAGGCAACTCATATCGGAATAGTTAACTCCATATGTCATATTCAATGTGTTTTATATGCCATCTTAAGTATGCGTATCCAACATTTAAGATGACATATCAGTTAACGTCACATAATTGAAGTTAGATTGGTCTAGATAGATGTTATGAAATTGATCTCCCATCCAATAAAAACTTCTAACTGTTGATACGACAAGAGAACTATACTGTGTTATCAGTATTGTAGTCAGCCGACACATACATTATTTGATTGATTATTAAATGCACTCCCAAGTTGTCTTTGTCAAGAAAAGATAGGAGTAGCCTATCTCATGTTGGGTTTCAATACTGAAGGCAGGTCGTTTCGAGGGACAAGTGAATCTCTCAAGCTGCGTCAGATTCAGACAATTTATAGACAGGAGATGTGATTAGTACCATAACTAACTGCATTCAGGCTCGAGTCGGACATATTCGTCGCCCAGGGACGAGGGCCTTTAGATTTTCCTAGTAAATTGTAGGCATAAGAAGGCCACATCACATCAATGCCACAAAGTTTTCCAACACCAATGTTGATCATTTTCTGGGTTCTATCAAGAACTACAAGGCTTGAGAATGTCGAAAAGCTGTTCCCTACAAACACATTTGATCTCAAACAAACTTCATAATCAATGGCTGATTGAATGAGATATGGCTGCTTCTCGTATAATTCAACGACACCCAATTTTTTCTTCGTGAAAGGAAGCAATCCCTCATTCCAGCCGGACAGTAGCGTCTTATCTTCAAGAAGGTTATCTGCCACAGCGATGTAAATCGCTACCGGCTTCTTCAGGCCGACTATGTTTGTCACTCGTTCCATAATCTCATCCTTACTGCTACAAATTTCACTGATGTTCGACCTCTGCTGCATCTTCTTGCAGTGAATCATCCAGTCCTTCTCAATTCTCATGTGAACCGCTACATAACCAGTAGAAATATTATGGTTTTCTTGCAATCCAATCTGCCTAATCTTAGAAATAACCTTATCAGCTTGCCTAGAGATATCTTCCACCAAAACTAAGCATTGAAACACCGTTGAATAGTCCTCTACAGGCCAATGATCATGCCATAAAAATGGGTTCTTTCCTGTTATTCGGATAACCTCGTAATCATCATAGTGATTGCTGCTAAGCTGTCTCAACTGATCTAAGTCTTTCTCGATCGTCCACCTCCTCCCAGTTCCCTTTTGAAGCTCGAATACATTGCTTCGATTTGAAATCTCCGAATGTCTAGCTAACTGGACAAACCCCTTACAAAGAGAATTGAACTTCTCGAACTGGAAGACCTTATGAAATGAAATTGGTTCCAACTTATCGATCTCTTTGTAGAACAGCGAAGCGCTCAAGCTAGGCATCAGAAGAGTTCGATTCAACAGTCTTGCAGTTAAACAAGCTCTTGCCAAGGCAATTTTCTGATTGTTCAATCCCCATACAATCTGCGGAACCTCTAAAAACTTTGAGTTTCGACTATGAAATTCGGAATATATTCTAAATGGTTTGTTGAAAGCAAATGAGTTGTTTGGTTCAATCCCACGGAAACTACAAAATCTGGGCAGAAAAACTGCTCTAAGAACCAAGGCAATGACGGTCAAGGCCACACATTTACAAGCCAGAGAATTCAAATTCGGCACAAAGAATCTCAAATTCTTGTATTTTGATAAGTCCATTTGAGATTCAGATACAAGTTTTCGATAATCAAATCATTCCTCCCACAATCTCAGCCCCCAGCCCATCTCAAATCATTCTAATTCCAAAGGAATTGGCATTCATGAGCATCCGTATCAATCAATTCACAGGTAAAAGAATTTGCCTCATCTGACAAAAGGGCGAATTGTAAGAAATTCTGATAAAATAAAAAACAAACAAGTTCTTACCTCAATCTAATAGACATTTATATCCAGATACGAATTCCTGAAAAATAGGAAAACCAACGATAAGTTGGTGCATGCAATCCAAGAGAGGTGTGTGTGTGGGAGAGAGAAATCTGACATTTTAATTTGTTGTTCAATTCGGACTCCATAAGCAAAGTGATTCCAAGACAAAACGCATGAATTTTTGAAGACGATGAATATGAAATCTGATGAAACCCAGACGATCAATTAATGCGTCGGAAAGAATCCTTAAAAGGCAATCTATCGTCTTGGAAAGCAAAACAACCCATCACAGTCATGATTGAAAACTCGAACAAATAAACTGCTTGATTTTTTAAATGGAAAATTCAGATTTCAGGCCAAAATTAATCTATCTAATCTATCTGAACTAGAAAAAGGCGTATCTAGAACAAGTGAGTTTAAGACTTTACACCTGTAAATTGAAAATATTGTGAAAACTTTTCGAAAATTGGGAATTTCCAAGTAGAAAGCAGGAGCAAAAATGGTATAGAGAAACAAAATATACAAAAAAAGGGCCCAAAAAGGAATTAAAAATACAGTGTCAGAGTTGTGATTAGAACGAAATTTTCATAACAAAACGGGAGGCAGGACTGGACGAGCGGCTGGGCCTGGTTGCGTGGGGCCGGCCGTAGGAACCTTCTTAGCTTGAACTGGGCTGGGGGCCCTCCCTTTGCTGAATTTTTGCCGGCCAACATTTTCTTATAACTTAATAGTCGTAAATTTAGTTGGGAAACAGTTGTCCCCTCACACGTACAGGGCCATACGGGCAGCATAACCCGGGAAAGTAACACATTTCTTGACCTAGGCATAAGGATGACAATTCAAATCGTCAAAATCGAAAATTGTGATTAATTAAATTGAATGGAACAAAAAAATCGAACCAATAGTGCAATGAATTGGGTATGGTATTAGATTTTAATGACCCGGTTCGAGGCAGGCAGGTATGGTATTTACGCCGACCCATCCTGAATCGAGTACCCATTAATTATTATTATTATTTTTTTTATAAGTACCATTAAAAAAAAAAAGTAATTAGGCAAATGGGCTTTCCATTATTTTTTCATTGAATGAAGATTGAATATGAATTAAGGTTGAACCTTTTGAGTTATTGAATAAGATTCAAGTTCGATGCATAAGGATCAAGGGACAATGATATTATTTAGTATTGTTATATTGATAATATTGTTTGTTAAATTCGAATTTTGCATTTGAAAATTGGGATATTGTTTACATTTTCATTTGAGATATTATTTGATAAATTGATTTAATATTGTGTGTTTTTTTTTTAAATTTATTTTTATTTTATATGAGAATTTGAGAATATATCAACTGTGAATTATGATATTAAAAATTAATTTGAGTATTATGAAATGTGATTTGTGAAAATTGAAAATGAGGAATTGGGGAACTTATAATTTGTGATAAATTGGCGTTAGGAATTGAAAATTGAAACTTTAATTGTATTTTAAAATTAATTTTAATTCTAATACAAATTGTGAAATTATTTTTTCAATCATGTCCCAACCTAATTCTTTTAGTGCACTACAACAAAGTTTACTTTTTATGGCATGCTGTTCTTTACGGTGTATAGGCGCATGCCGTAAATACTCACATCCTTTTACGGCTTGCAATGCATATTGTAACTAAAGGAAAGCACGCCGTTAATGCATTTTTCACATGCACGCAGTAAATGTTCATCTCATTTTTAAAAAATATTTATTTATTTAATTACCAACAAGCTTATAATAATTAATAATTAAAAGAACTATATAAACCAACACATATAATATAATCATGTTTTCCGTTTTCACGGTAAATGTTCATCTCATTTTTTAAAAATATTTATTTATTTAATTACCAACAAGCTTATAATAATTAATCATTAAAAGAACTATATATGCCAACACATATAATATAATCATGTTTTCCATAATTTCAATAAATAAAAGTATTAAGTGCAATCAAATACTATTAATATACCAAAATGTAGAGTTAATCTAAATGATTTCACCGGGCATTAACCTCTAATGTGCCTTAGTTTTTTTCTTATTTATATGTCAGCTCTTCACTAATGTGAGCCTGGAAGTGGAAGTAGAAAATGGAGAACATAAGAAGGGGCACTACTTTCTTCTCAGTGATTCCACTTATTTTGCGTCTCACTTTAAATTCCTTTTACCACCAAGCCAATTGCACAACTTCGGACACTAAAAACAATAGGCAAACACTAGAAATTGGCATAGGAATAAGAGGTGCTCCTTCTCCTGATTATGGCCCTCCAATGTTAATAAGCAAACCTTTACGGTGTAAGAAAAAACCAAGTATTTTGCACATTAAACTAAGTTTTGAATAGAGTTCTTACCTCACTCGTTTCACTCCACAATCTGCAGATGTAAAAGTCTGATTCAGATGCAACAATTCCTAGAGGTAATCTCTCTGTTCCTTTAGGATTTGATGGGACCCAAATCTGAATCAGAATAGAAAATAAGGTAATAATTGAAAAAAATAGGCTTAGTGTTCGAAAGAAATTAAGTTGCCAAAATTTATCATCTATATCTAGTTAAGACACGATTATACATGCACAGACCTAATGAAAGACGGAGATAAAATAGTGTGAGTAGTCCCGACTAGCGTAACGTCATATATATGACTAGAAATTCAAGATGTGTTTCTACGTTTGAATGTTATGGCTATGCCAAAGCAAAAGACAGTGTGTTTGATCACATTGATTCATAGTAGCAGGGAACACAAATTAGTTTGTATTGTTTGAACATTGTCTAGACTTCTAATTACACCTTATTAACAAGAAAAATTACCTTGGATGAATCATTTACATAATGGTTTTCAGTCGATTTGCTTCTATCATTATTGGAAGAGCTAGCATCTATAGTTCTATACTTTGGGTTGAGCTACCTGTACTTAAGTTCCCAGTGATCGAAAAATCATGAATAAGAGCGGATGTGATATTTAGCTTCAAAATTGGAAAGATAGAATAAATTATAACAAAGACAAGAAATCAGCAGTGATGAATAAAAACCAAAATATTTAATCAAACCTTCAGTAATGGAAGTGCTGGAAATGAATTTCCTATAAAGAAGCCAAAGATTATGCCAACAAAAATTGTAACAATTATCCTCATGGTTTCGTTCAGATTTTTAACCATTGCACTGCGAAACGGATGTGAAAAATCATACAAACTGTTTTCACGTACATATATAATGCTTTAAGCTTGGTTTAACTACACAAGAGTCAAAACTTACAAACCTGTGTCCTAAAAATCCCCTTCTATGTATATTTCTACTTCCTTATTTTGAATGCATATGATTCTAATAGCTGCTTTCTATTGTCCAACTAATTTTATGCAGCCAGTGTGAAGTAAAAAATAGATATATTTCTAACACGAAATTAGAAGTAATTTATGTGTACCCAAAACAAAGAGTTAAAGCAGCACACTATTATGCAAGGAAAATTGTGTCAATGAGCCCCAAATCTCTTTCGTTCACGTATTAAATTCACACCCATAATAAACAAATGTTATCTTTATAGGCAGCTCAACACCTTAAAATCTTTCTATGAGATTTAATTAGACCACCGGAGTAGATTCAGGAACTCATATTAAAACTTCCAGAGGATTGGGTCCTAAGAGGCAAGCAATGAGAGTGAGTGGCGCCGGTGGTCGACGATGGAAGGCGGAGAGAGAGACAAGAGTAAGAGCTGAGGCGCCGGCCGAAATCGTGGAGAGGCGGAGTTGATTAGGGGAAAAATGGGAGAAAAGTCGCATTTTAGGGCTTTTAAAAGTTTAAAATTTTTTACAATACACGGCGTGCATCCACTGCACGCCGTAAATACTTTAATTAATAAATCTTTTACAACATATATCTCGCGCATGCCATAATTAATCACTTTTTACGGCATGTCATAGATGCACACCTAAATGAATGCCATAAAAGTTGCTTTTGTTGTAGTGATGGTGCATCTAATCTCATAACTACTTTTAATTGAGCAAACGATTTATATTGATAACACAAAGAAATCTCATGTATAATTTATTTTATATTATTTTCAATTGTATTGTACTATAATTTGATATAAATATTTGATTTTTACATTTTAGTGCATTTGTATATAGATAAAATAATTTTTAATATTATAAAATTTGATATTAATGGATGACATGGCTATACGACCGTTGACCGTTGACGATCAACAATCAACGACCACCATAACTGAGTCAAAGTCCTGGATTTGCCTCTGTTCATGATTATTAACCGCCCGAACCAAGATACGAACCGAACCGAACCAACTTACGCGATTATTGTATGGCCAAAAAATTGGTGGTTCGGTGGTGGTTTTGACCGAACCGACCCTGAACCAAACCGTTACCAACCTACCTAGACAAGAGTTTTAGGTCCCTCTTAGGTTTGCTTTTGATGTTCGTCTAGAGGACAAGAAATTTGATTTGGGCAGATTTAGCACCTGACGAGTACCTACGGCCGTGCATGCTTGATTCGCCAAAACAATTTTTTTATTTTTTAACAATAGATTAAATTTTTAGCTTATATAACTAGTAATTTATTTTATTTTCAAATGTTTTTGTAGCTTAATCGGTTAGAGCTTGTATGTATATATCTGAAGTTTCAGGTTCGAATTCTTTACCAACAAATTTGTTGTGCATATTTTTATTAATTTTTACCAAAATATAATAGGGAGGGAGACCATATGGGATTCGAACTTGTGACATCCAATAAGGATTATTGTAAGCTTGATCATTACAACACTTCATGAATTTTGACAGTAAATTTAACAAAATAATATTTGCTAGGTTTTGACTGTTTTAATGCAAGTATAATTGTAAAAATTCGATTCTGCGCTCTTCATTTGAATTATACAAAAATTGGCAACAATGTCATTTGATGAGTCCGGTTTATTTTTATAACAGAATTATATGTATTCAATTTCAACAAAATAATTGTTATATTTAAACCTTATGCCTTGTTTGATTTTCTCTCTCTTTTTCTTTTTTCAAAATATATTTTTTCTCTTCTTTTCAACCAGACATTTTTCGATAAAACACTATTACCACAAATTAAAAACTTCTCTTTATTTTTAACCATATATTCTTTATCAAATTACTATTCCAAAATGCTTTTTTTTCCCCAAAAAAAAAAAAAGGTATAAAATGAGTTCTTAATATTTTACTGTAGCCGACAGTAGACGGTCAACGACCGCTTATGCTAACTGAAACTCCTGAATTCACCCCTAAATTTGAAATTATTTGGATGAAAACCCTAATCGGGGTCAATGCCCTTGCAAATGGGAATAACCCTTTGGATGATTGGTGCATTTATCAGAAATGGTACTTGACAATAAAGTAACTATCACATTTTTCAATAAATTTATATTGTATTTTAAAAAAAGGTTGAACCCCAACCTTAAGTGTCACCCACAGCCTCTGTCCTGGAGCATCGTAAGGGAGGTAAATCGCAGGTTATGCCTCCAAGGGTACAGGGTGGAAGGCTGCTTGTACACTTGCACTTACCCAAGAGCCAAATCCATATTTCAGGATTCGAACTCTTGACGCGGCAGCCTCAAGCAAAGTTGGATTTCTCCACCTTGTATTTTAATTACTATATGATGTGGGTTAAGACCTTTACGAAATCAAAATTTATGAAAGAAAATTAGCTTGAATTGAAAGATGTAAATTTATTTGCATAAAAGTACCTATAAGAGACTTTCTATTTTTAGATAGCTTATTTTACAATTTAGAAATCATCTATGAATTTAGAGAGTAAAAATTTTCAAATACTCCAATTTGTTTTTATATTTTACACTTAATTTTACTACTTACATAAAATATTTATTGTTTTTCTCTATCTTTTATTTTCACTAACTTCCTTCAGAATTATTATATTATTTTTATCCATCGAAAATTGAAATATTTTAAATGCATCTAATTATAGAGAAATGATGTAATATTATAGAAGATAATTATTCATTTAATTTCCTATTTTGATTCATATTTTAGGAAACATGATTGGAGTGTGATTTAATAAGTTTTATAGTATTTCTTTACTTAGTTATGATTTTTGAAATCCTATATAAAGGGATCATGGCAATGTAATAAAACAACTTCTAAATGAAATAAAGATTGATATTTTTCCCCTAACTTCTCTTTCGCCTCTCTAGTTCTTCTCCCCTTTCTATCTCCATCCTTCTACATTCCACTCCTAACAACCCAATTCCAATTCACTCAACAGGCCCGTCCCAAGAAACTCACATAACCATATACAATCAGCCCAATCTAGTACTAATAGCCATATATTTTACCCCTAAAGCTAGACCAAACGCATTAACCAACTCATTACCAACTTTGACCATCTTACAACAACCCAATAAGCATAATAATACACAAAAACCCCTAAACCGGCCCAAAACAACACCCTCTCCTTCTTCCCCGCCTCAGACCACCTAAAGACGCATCAGCAAACCAACTAACCTTGCCTTCAAAATCAACCCAGCACCAACATTCAACCTTTTCCACTACAACCGTCGACACCATGAAGCTGTAATTCGAACTGTACCATCACCCTCCTAAACCAAATTGGACAGCTGCCACCGATATCCTGCAATTTGTCCACCCAACTACAACAATTGGCATTGATCTCTTTTCCATTTCCATTATTCTCCTAGCCACTGCAAGCAATGTTGCGACGACTTTTCCCTAACCTCGTTGCCTCTGTTTCCTGTTAATTTAATTAATTTGTCATGTGGGCTGTTCACGAAAATATTTTTTGATTTAAACCACCACAAGTGTATGGTTCATTAACAATTAATAAAGTGGATTTAAGTCTAAGTATCATTCAACAAAAATTAAATTATTTCAATTTTAATTATAGTGACCTTAACCGAAACAACAATAAAGTGTTATGTTTGTTTATGACTTAATTAATTGAAATGACTAAACTAAATGCTAATCATACTAAATTAAAATTGATGCGTTCTAATGAAAGAGAAATGTAATAGGATCCCGAATTCACGTGTAGTAATTCTTTTTAACCTTAGTTTTACACTTCGACAACATGATTGAATATCGAAGAATCAATGTTCCTATTTTATTTAACAATCTCTCTTGAGTAATGTTAAACATACTCTCATATATGACCTGACTATATTTATATGATGATGCAAACATGTAAGAGTGCATGAACTTTATGACAACTTAAAGATTTGTATAAAGTATAGTCGTATATTTTTATCCCCTATCGAACCCATGACAATTTAAACCATGTTGAAACTATGTTCCTTCTTTAGAATGCCTAAAATAAGCTACCAAATTTATTGTAGAGAAAAGATAATCACGTAATTCATCCAAAATCTAAAAACATGCTTTCAATGTCAAATATGTAAAAGTAGATATTAAAAACTCATATTACAAGTTTCATCGTTCTCCTAACACAAAGAAATCTAGCCTAACATTTTGTGAAGAAGAAAGCAAAAGATATAAAAGTTGTTCATTACCAGGAAAATCTTGAACTTTATATTGATGTTCTTGAATCTTAATGTGTTTTTTGCCTACTTTTGTAATTGATTCTCCACACCTAATTATGTGTTGAGAGTTGGTATTTATAGTCTAACAAAAGAGTTTCAAAAGATCTCAAAAAATCGTGCATATTATAAGTCAAAAGGAAGTTTCCTTAATAAAATCGAACTCTGAAGGAAACAGAATTTTTGTGACCGAATTGGCCTAGGTGGGCACCCAACATAAAATGGGGGCGACTGCCCAAGTATATAAAACAGTTCTTGTAATTGAGGACAAGAGCCGGCGTGGCCCCGACCTCTATAACTGGGCGACTGCCGAGTTATGAAGACTTCTAAAATTTTTCTTCTCGACATTTTTTCATTCTTTCTTCTGTCTTGTCCTCCATGTTAAATTACTTCAATTTTGGTCATTCAACTTTTTCTCAAATACTTATTTATCTCTAAACTTTACTCCATTGTCTTTTTGATCGATCTTTCTTTTCCAATTGCTTAGAAACGGGTTTAGAACTTAAACTAGATGAGATTAACCCAAGTTAAAGTAAAAGTCAATACTAAAACAACAAAAAACTTAGTGATATAGCCCGAATAAGTGCACAAAATGCACTTATCATAGGCCTACATATATAATTTATTTTGTACAAGGCTATCTTAAAGTTGATGGCGTCTAAATAAAGTGTGGGTCGGATTATGTGCAGATACAAGATTTCTTTAGAAGTATTCATGATGGGCAAAATACATATGGAAACTATATATAGGGTTACGATCCTCGATTCATATGTAATTTCTCATTCTTTCTACCTTCTCATTAACACAAGAATAGAAGAGAACGCATATTGAAAAGGAATATCCAATATCGACAATCGAGAATCAAGAAGAAGGAACTCAAGAATCAAGACTATGGATCAAGAAGCAAAACCAAGAACAAAAATTAAAGAATCAAATGACGCAAAATTCAAGATTAAAAGTGAAGAAGTCAAATTGAAAAGATTGCGGTTCAAGTTTCAAGATCCATTAATAAAAAATCATTCATAATGTATTAAGGTATGTTATGCACTTTATAATTCTCTTAATAATTTGACATGGAGGATCTTGACAAAAAAAAAAAATTTAAGTTCTCAAATCCTAAAGTTTCTGGTATTATAAAGTTTAAAGTTTCAACAATTGGTATCATAGCAGACTTCATGTTAAACCATTGTGATTAAAAGAAGAATTTTGTGGTTGAAATTCAAATACCGAGTTTTGGAATGTTGTGTGTAATTTGGAATATGAATTTTAGCCACAAATTTCGAGATTCAGAATTTTTCAAGAAAAATTTTTAGAGTTGAAAGTCATGATTTGGATTTTACAATTTAGGATATGATTTTTAACCCTAAAATTAAAAAATTCTAGTTTTTTTTTTAGGTTTTTTCAAAAAATTTAGTTCAAAATGGCATTCGCAGTGCCATGTCCAGGCGTAGTACCGAGCTGGCATTGCAGCACCCCGGATTGGGCACTACAACCTGAGCGCACTGTCCAGGCAATGCCAATTTCCTATTTAGTCTTATATCTTATTGTTGTTGTTGATCATTATCATCATCATCATTATTTCTCTTGACCGAAAAAGAGAAAAATATAAATAAAATATAAATGGGCAATCAATTTCAAATTTTGGTATTTAATATTTATTTCAGATAACTAATTTTCTAAAATAGATTATCTGAAGCAACATATTGCCAAAGTACATCTCTTGTCTAAATTAATTTATTTAAATTATTAGGAATGTTGTGTGTATGTAATTCATGCAAATGGTCACCGGCCCAAAGGAAGGTTAATATCTATCCGAATTAATTCACATACATGTGGTAATAAATATGTAACAAGTGTAAAGTTTTTCATTCTGTGAACATTAAATTGGTCCAAAGATCGACTTGTAAATTATTAGGAATGTTGTGTGTAATTTGGAATATGAATTTTAGCCACAAATTTCGAGATTCAGAATTTTTCAAGAAAAATTTTTAGAGTTGAAAGTCATGATTTGGATTTTACAATTTAGGATATGATTTTTAACCCTAAAATTAAAAAATTCTAGTTTTTTTTTTTAGGTTTTTTCAAAAAATTTAGTTCAAAATGGCATTCGCAGTGCCATGTCCAGGCGTAGTACCGAGCTGGCATTGCAGCACCCCGGATTGGGCACTACAACCTGAGCGCACTGTCCAGGCAATGCCAATTTCCTATTTAGTCTTATATCTTATTGTTGTTGTTGATCATTATCATCATCATCATTATTTCTCTTGACCGAAAAAGAGAAAAATATAAATAAAATATAAATGGGCAATCAATTTCAAATTTTGGTATTTAATATTTATTTCAGATAACTAATTTTCTAAAATAGATTATCTGAAGCAACATATTGCCAAAGTACATCTCTTGTCTAAATTAATTTATTGAAATTATTAGGAATGTTGTGTGTATGTAATTCATGCAAATGGTCACCGGCCCAAAGGAAGGTTAATATCTATCCGAATTAATTCACATACATGTGGTAATAAATATGTAACAAGTGTAAAGTTTTTCATTCTGTGAACATTAAATTGGTCCAAAGATCGACTTGATGTTTAACCTGGTTTATTGTCAATATTTTATTACTATACTAAGAGTACCACTTAGAAGTTGATATTTCTGTCCAAAGACTAAATATTAATGTTGTTCTCAGTCTCTTGAGATGGGGCCTCCACTATTTGAAATTATTTATTATCCAATACGGATTCCCATATAAACATGTTATTTAGGTTTAGATTCTCTAATTGGTTAATCCATTTACCTCTGTAATCTCTGCCAACATCAATTCAATTATTGTGCTTGAATCAAAGTTTAAGGGCTGAAAAGGGAACGCTTGCACCATTGTTGATGGTATGGATCTAGACTTTACATTGGGGACCGAATAATATATTACTTTTATGGATAAGAGTTTCGTTAATGAAACAAGACTCGAATAAATGGGATCGTTCAAACTGCTTAGTCTTATGAACATGAAGCATAAAATTACAACAACATACAAGGGGTACTGTGTCTGATAAGGTAACTATTCCCAAAGAATTTCTTAAAGAAATTGAAAAAAAAAAACTTTCTAATAGGCGAGAAGGCCGAACTAGTACAATTTCGGCAAACTTGATTTCACTAAAGTACAGGGCAAAAGAAAACATAAAAGAGTACATCATGTATAATTCTTATCTTGCTTGAAAATTAAAGGCATTAAAGTTTGATTTCTCTTCCTACACAATTCGGCTAATTTAATATCAGCTATAGCTGTCCAAAGGGGAAGTAGACTCTTGATGAGCTCATTTCATATTGTGTGTAAGAATTAGAAAGTTTAAAGCAAGAGAGAATTGAATGTACTCATTTGGCAAGTATCCCTAAGGACAAGTTAAAGAATAATGAAGTTGTATCTGGTTTAATTCAAAAGAAACAGTAAAAGCCTGAAAATAATAAATAAATTGGCTGTTACTAAGAAAGACTGTACTAAATGCCATGCTTGGCATGTAAAGGAAAGTACATTTCTCTCTTTGGTTTATTTTGAGATTAATTTAGTTTCAATACCAAGACAAACTTGGTGGATGAATTCTTGTGGCATTATTCATATAAGTGTGTCTATATGAACTGTCAAGCCCATTAATGTTGAAAGATTCATCTATGTGGAATAATGGCAGCTCAATTAAAATTGAGGCTATATGGACTTTCAGGTAATCATTAAAGACTGGTTATTATTTGGATTTGCGAAAGACATTTGGGTATCGTCTTTTAGACGAAATTTGGTTTATATGTCTACTTTGGATAAAATGGTTATTCTTGTTTACGTGAAAATAGTCATAGTCATTTTGGCCTTTTTCTTAATTTAAATATTGTGGGTACCAATTCTTTATCTAGTTATGATGACCTATATTTTTTTAATATGATTACCTTTTATAAAGAAACGTTATACGTGAATTCACATGGTATTAAACATAAATTAAAAAAATGAAAATTTTGCTCCGTTATGACACAAATGATTGGGTCACATCTCCAAGAAAAGAATGGAAAATCTTGTGTCAGAAGGAATTCTTGATCCCCTTAATTTTTCAGACTTAATTGTTTATATTAATTACATTAAGGAAAAAAAATAAACAAATATAAAGATATTGGGTTCCAATAGGACTTTGGACATCTTAAAACTAATTTATAAGAATACCTGTAGGTTATCTCCTTTGGCTTTTTGGAATGGTCAATAGTAATTTATTATATTCATAGATAAAAAATTTTTCACTATGGCTACATATATCTCATCAATGAGAAATTCCAAACACTAGAGTCTAGACGTGTTCAAGGCATACAAAATTGAGATTGAAAATCAACACAATAAAAGAATAAAACATGTCAGATCTAGTCATGGTGATGAATAATATGACTGATATGACTGATCAGAAGAACAATGTCTATGGCCTTTGCTAAATTCTTTAAAGGAACGTGAAATTGTCCCACAGTATAGCATGTTAGGGTCCCCTAACATGAATGGTGTTACTAAAAGACGAAACAGAACACTTGAGGATATGATAAGGAATATGATTAATCATTTCACCTTACTAGAATTTCTCTAGGAAGAAACACTAAAGATTGCAACTCAAATTCTCAATAAAGTTCATAGTAAAGAAACTATTAAAGGGTTATAAATTTAAGATCCTATTATTGGATCAATTCTTGAAATGGGAAATGTCCAGATCCTTGAGGATGTAGAGTTTGCATGAGGGAGGGAGTGGATAAGGTTATAGGGTTAATGATTTTGTATTAGAGAAAGAATACTTATATATTTTGTCTGTTGCAATTGACAATGATTAGGACCAAAGATAAATTATCACTCTGGATATTGTTCAAAAAGTAATTTCAGATCAAGACAAAATTACAAAATCCCCTACACACAATTGAGAGATTTTTCCAGAAAAACAAACACAAAAAACTCAAGAACAAATACCATTAAGGAAATCCATTAAAGAAAATAGAAAGACAATTTTGGATGACTTCATAGTCTTTCTCTGAGAAATAAGGATGGCATTGGATTGATAGAAGAAGATCTGATCAATCAACTTTCATCAAATCATGCAAATGAATAATTCTAAAAAACGAATTGATTCCATAAATAAAATGATAAAGTCCATTAAAGAAAACAACGTTTGGGAACTCATCACATTGCCTAAAGGTGATAAGCCTATATGTTGTAAATGGATAGTTAAAACTAAGAAGGATTTGAAGGATGATGTGGAAAGATATAAGACTCATCTTAATGAAATGCTTTTATTGAAAAGGAAGGCATTGACATTAAACAAACTTTATTTCCAGTTTCTATGAAAAACTCTTTTAGGACTATTATGGCATTTGTGACACATTTTGATCTTAAGCTACTTCAGGTGGTCTACAAATTAAAGATATCCATCTATGGACTTATGTAGGTTTCCCATCAATGATATTACAAATTTCATCCAATAATTATCTCGTCTATTTTCAAGATGAATTCAGCTCATGATCATGTTTATCACAAGTTCAGTAGGAGTGGGCATATTTGTTGGCATTGGACGTCAATAACCTACTATTTTCCTACAATGATATCAGATTATTGGACAAAAACAAAATATTTTGTTCATGAAATTTTGAAATAAAATATCTTCTTGTTGACTCTTTTGTGTTGGGGATACAAATACGGCTAGATTGTTATCGAGGTATATTTTGATTATCACAAAAGAGTTATATCAATAAAGTTCTTAAAGGATTTGTGATGCAGGCATATAAACTAGGTGATACCCCTATTATTAAGGGAGACAAGTTTAGTTTTAATTAATGCATCAAGAATAAACTTAAAGAAAGTAAAATACAGAAAATTTCTTATGCTTGCAAACATTTGCATATGTCTAAATATGGCATTCATTGTTTGAAAGTTAGACAGATATTTAAATAACTTT
The DNA here is from genome assembly GCF_002742605.1 of Olea europaea var. sylvestris. Taxonomy (NCBI): domain Eukaryota; kingdom Viridiplantae; phylum Streptophyta; class Magnoliopsida; order Lamiales; family Oleaceae; genus Olea; species Olea europaea. Next base: position 34,948 of record NW_019267788.1, read on the forward strand.
AAGATGGATATTTGGAAAGTAGCCAATTAAGATATTCAGTATTTACAGAGAACTAAGGATCACATGGCATTCAGGAAAATCAAACCAATTAAAGATCATTGGATATTCTAATTTTGATCATAGAATATGACTATAAATTTTGTTATTGGGTTGTACATTTTAGATGGATTCAAAAGACCACTTTAGTTATTTTGTGATAATAGCAGTCTTGTATTTCAACATGAAGTCTATAAACATCAAGTTTCTTGTTATTAAGGGAATAATTAAGAGTGTTCAGATTTTTATGGAATATTAAGACAAACTCTACAATCGTGAATTCGCTTACTAAGGGTTATCACCCAAGGTCTTTCATGAGCATATTGCTCACATGGGTTTTGTATTTTTTGATGATATGCTAGTTTAGTGGGAGTTTTTATTCAGATGTTGTTTGTTTTAGACATATAATTCTATCCATGGATATTTGATTTAATTCAAAAAGAAAATATTTAATTAAGCTCCACTCTGATTAAAAGTTATGGTTGATCTTACTAAAGCATTTACATGCTACACATTCACACTTGATCTATGTCATTTGATTGTGTTGATATGTGTGACAATTGATGGATTTAGTTATGATACTTGTAATGAAGACGACTTTGATCCTAGATTGACATAATTGATGGACGAGATTGTTCAGAGATGCTTTTGGTTATGATAGCAAAAGTTTTAATGTCATAAGGTTATACACATTTATTAGGTAACATATATGGCCCTAGTATGAGATCATTGGATTAATTAATTTGTCATGTGGGCTTACACATGTAATTAATTGTGTATAAAGATATCTTAAAGTTGAGGCTAATTAAAGTGATCTAATAAAGAATTAAATTATTAGGCTTATGGCATCTAAATAAAGCTTGGATCGAATTATATATGAAGAGACTATATTCCTTTACAATTATATTTTAAGATGGACGAAATATATATGGAAACTATATATAGGATTATGATCTCCAATTCATATTTAACTTCTCATTCTTTGTGTCATCCCATCAGCACAATAATACAAGAGAAATTATATTGAAGAGTAAGATCCAGTAACCACAATCAAGAATAAAGAAGAAGGAATTCAAGAATTAAGACTATGGATAAAGAAGTAAATTTTAATTTAACTCTAATTTTTGAAAAAAAAAACAAAAGGAACATTATTGTTGTTGTACTAATTACAAATTTTAAGATTTAGGTCGTTACAATATCGCTATTTGTTCAGAATCAACAATCGCATCCCTTGGTCATATCATAATTGTTAGGAGGATTTGCAGCTTAAGTTGTTCTCAAGTATTTAGTTTAGATATTTGATTCACAATAAAGAACATCCTCCTTGGCTTGAGTTCAACCTTAGAATGTTGTTCAATGTTCGATATATGCAATTGGTCAAGATAAAAAGATAAACCTCCTTGGATTATGAAGTTCCGGTCCATCTAGTTGGAGCCGAATTCTCTCAATTGGGAAGAAATGATTCATTTAGTTTTTTACTTTATTTTGATTAATATTTTAGGAAACATGATTAGAGTGTGATTTAATAACTTTTATAGTATTTCTTTAATTAGTTATAGCGATGTAATAAAATAACTTCGAAATGAACCTTTCTCCTCTTCTTCTATTTCCCCCTCTTTTCTCTTCTTCTCTTCCCTTTATGCTACAATTGTTCTATTGCGTTCTACATCAATGTGAGAGCTTACTCTCTTTTTTAAAAATGTTAATTTAAAAAGTTTATTGGAACATAACTTTAATGGTTGACTTTTTAAGACAGGGAACATCTCATGTTTAAAGAGCATCTTGGATATGCTCAAAAACTAAAATTTTCGCTTATAATTTCAAATGAACTTGTAACTAAATTTTTTAATTTATAAGTTGAATGTCACTGTTAAGCAAAAAATTCATTTATGAGTAAAAAAGTTGTGTATAAGTTTAAGAAAAAAATCATAATTAAAATATTCACTTATAGGTAATAAAATCACTTGAATGACTTGTGTACATGTAAGAAAATTATTTGAAAATAATAAAACTATGACATTATAAAACTAAAGGAACAAGAGAAAAATATAAGAGAAAAAAATAAAGGAGAGTCAAAACTCAAATGTTTGCTTTTATTATAATGATGACACAAATTTATAAGGTTCCAATGAAAGTTACAATTTGAATAGAATATATTCTTCTTAAATAAATAAGACTTATTAAAGTATCATTATAAGACCAAATAGATATCAATAATTATCTCATAACTTTACAATATTCTCCCTTAGATGAGTATGTGCATGATGATTGCCACCTTAAAAACCTAGTTTGACAAAAATTCAATAAAATAAAATTATCAAACGAAGATTAAAAAAGAAAAGAAAAAGAAAAAAAGATTACAAGTAAATTAATAAGATAAATTAAATTATCATAGTCTATAATCCAGCTCATTAATTTGCTTGCAACAACATTTTTTTATTAAACGATGGCCACAGAAGTTATTATTATTATTTTTTAAACAAAACGAGTAATAGGGTCATAAACATTGAGGGTCGCACAAAAAATTAAAAATTTTGTCGATCAAAATACCAACATAAAATATTTTTTCATATTCTCATTCCATATTTATTGGTTACACTTCTATTTGATTACACAAGATAATAACTGTTGACCCCAAAAATGCGCCGACAGAATCCCAACCTCGCCCCCTCCACGTAGACATCACTTTAACATGAAATGAATCACATATTTATAAAAAAAATAAATGGGCCAAGTGGTCATGATGGGCCGGGCTCCAAACCCAAAATGCAATTGTTTAATTAAATGGGTCCAATCGATTAAATAGTCGATGCCACGTCAGCCAATGTAGAACTCCCTTCGTCACTTGCATGCCACGTAATTTATGATATAACAATAATCCCCCAAGTCTAAGTCGTACATTCATGCACGGGTCAGACTTTGAAATATAAGTAGTCAACTAGATGGAGTCTTACTGATTGTCTAAGAAATATGAACAGTTTCAATGTGAGGATTTACAAAAAAAAGCCTCGAAAATAGATACAGAATATAATTTTTCAAAATTTTGGCAGCATTATTTATGTAATATAAAATAAACCCACATGTAATACAACATACTATCTCCATCACACATATATAAAATAAATCTGGGGCCATTTGCCCCGTCAATTACTCAGGACAATAAAGTGAAATAGTTAAATTTCTCCAAATTATAATGGATAAAGAGTATGTCAAGATCATAGTGAATCACATGCTTACAGAGCTAGTGAAATAATAGTGCTAATGTGAAGCAAGTTACATGTTGGTCATAATAAAATGATAATGAAGATAGCGTGAAATACGTAGTAGCTGTGATGAAAATTGTGTTATGACATGCTCGCAGTGATATGGCATTCATCCTTTCCAACAATAATGTGATGCATATGCCAATAGAAATATGTAATGTAGCTAGGATATAAGTGGCACAATAATCCCCCAAATCTAGGCATAGATATTTATATCATAATTGGAGTTTAAAAGTAAAATAATTTAGCAAAAATTTGCATAAGCACTTATTATGGATGTTGTTTGAAGCCCTGAAGTATGGTAAGTCTTTTGCTTTATCATTTACTGAATTTTTAATGAAGAAGCTGAAGTCATGTGTTAAAGCTGTCTTCTTGAAAAAAATATTTTCGTTGAATTTTTTATAAAAGGAGCTGAGGTCCCTGTTGTCCGAAGCTGTGTACTTCAATTTTTTGCTAAAATTTTATGAAGGGAGTTGAGTCTCTTATATGCTGAAAACACTTTGACTTGTTTTATTTTTTAAAATTTTCATGAACTTCCATGCGTGGAGTTTAGTGCATCCATACGGAGGTTTCTTTCATAATTTTTTCCATGAAAGACATGATATAAGTTTCCTAAAGATAAAATGCATCTGTAATGATTATCGAGCTAGCGACTTATTTTGAACTATCGAAGTCTTATAAGCTTTTGACCAAAAATAAGTAAGAGGTGGAATACCACAAAGAGAAATTGTACCTAATAAAAAAGAGATTTGATCCTCAGAATGACAAGATATTAAAGCTAGGCTCAATGATAGGAAAAGGCAAGAAATAAACATCTCACGAAATCAGGAATAAACATCTGACAAGGTAGGAATAAACATCCCACGAATAGTTCTCGAACTATTGAAGTTTTATAAGTGGCCTCAGATAAACAAGGTCTTATGGCTAGGCTCGACAATAGTGAGAGGCGAGGAATAAGCATCCCACGAAGTCAGGAATAAGCATCTGACAAGACGAGGAATAAACATCCCGAGAATAGTTCTCAAACTATCAGAGTCTTATAATCGACATCGGATAAATGAGGTCTTACAGCTAAACTCAACGATAGTGAGAGGCGAGTAATAAACATCATGCAAAGTTAGAAGTAAAATCTAGCGAGGCGGGAAATAAACATCCCACAAGTAGCTCTCGAACTATTGGAGTCTTATAAGCAGCCTTAGATAGATAAGGTCTTACTACTAGGCTCAACGATAGTGAGAGGTGAGGAATAGATATCTCGCAAAGCCATGAATAAGCATCTGATAAGGTGGGGAATAAACATCCCGCGAATAATTCTCAAACTATCGAAGCCTTATAAGCGGCCTCGGATAGACGAGATCTTACAGTTAAGTTTGACGATAGTGAGAAGTGAGCAATAAATATCTCGCCAAATCAGGAATAAGCATCTGATAAGGTGAGGAATAAACATCCTGTGAATAGCTCTTGAATTATTGGATTCTTATAAGCGACCTTGGATAGACGAGGTCTTACTGCTCAGCTTGACGATAGAGAAAAGTGAGGAATAAACATCTTGTGAAGCCAGGAATAAACATCTGGCGAGATAGGGAATAAACGTCTCGTGAGTAGCTCACGAACTGTTGGAGTCTTATAAGCGGCCTCAAATAGACAAGGACTTAAAGCTAGATGCGAAGATAGTGAGAAGAGACAAATAAGCATTTCGTAAAGACAAGAATAAGCATTTGGCAAGGAGGAGAATGAACATCCCGCAAATAGCTCCAAGCTATCAAAGTCTTATAAGCATCTTAGATATACGAGGTCTTACAGCTAAGCTTGATGATAATGAGAACGAGGAATAAACATCTTACGGAGCCAATAACAAGCTTCTGACAAGGTAGGGAATAAACATCCTGCGAATAACTCTCAAACTATCAGAGTCTTATAAGTGGCCTTGGATAGACAAGGTCTTATTGCCAAGCTCGACGATAGTGAGAGGCGAGGAATAAATCTCTCGTGAAACCAAGAATAAGTATATAGCAAAGCAAGGAATAAGCACCCTAATAATAGCTCTCGAACCATCAGTGTCTTATAGCAACCTTGAATAGACAAGGGCCTACAGCTAAGCTTGACGATAGTAAGAGGCGAGGAATAAACATCTCACGAAACTAGGAATAAGCGTCTGAAGAAGCGGGGATTAGACATCCCACGAATGAGGTTAGGAAATGCTCATTTTCCAAGGACAAACACATCTGACGATTTGCCTCTTCCTTTTTCAAGGAACAAAGAATCCGAAATATACTGTCTATTCCTTTATTTAAGAAAAGAGGACCCGAAGATGTGTCTCTTTCTTTATTCAAGGAGGATTAAAATGATGTTGTATCTAATAATAATAGACCCACGAAATAGGGCTCGCCCCCAATTATGTGAGGTTTTACAAACTAGCCTCGGTGACCAAGGCTTATGGCTTGCCTTGATTACATAGAAATGATGATTAGAAATACTCCGAATAAAAGAAATTCCAGTAGGGCATTTTGCTAAATTCATGGTGCATGCCATTGGCGATTTCCAATATATAGGGAAAATAATAGGATAACAATTCATTTCCAACAATTACATTAAGTTTCATGCCCTTTCAAAGTTCCATGAACAGGTTTCATTTCAAATTCAGTTTCGTGCCGTGAAAGTTATTGTTTGGCATATCATGAGCAAGTTCAACATACCTTCGAAAAAACCTGACTGCATCCTTGGATTAATTTGAATCTGTGTATCCTAAAAATTAGAATCAACAGTATTGAATAGTAAAAGATACTTCAAAATGAAATTGATCTCCAAAGACGACAAGTGTCAAAAGAAATTCATGCTCTGAAATTATGCCATGGCATTGACTTAAGTCTGCAGAATATAGGAGCCCACATAGAAATGACAACAGATATTTACTTGCTACCAAACCATTTTTGCAAGTTAATGAGAATAAAAGCTGCCAATTGATTCCAGTGATAGTTTAAATCGGTTTCTTCCATTTTGAATTTAGAACACTTCCCAAGAAGTTTAACCTTGGAGACCAAAGAGAAAATATATAATAATCCATTTTCCAAAAGTGATGCAGGTTGACTTAGGGGTGGCAAACGGGCCGAGCGATTCGTCGGCTAACACGCTCATCTCGTGAAAATAGAGCTCGTGGACGGTTTGGGCTCACAAGAAAACGAGCCCGAGCATGAGCCAAACAGACTGGCCTGTTTGGTGAGCCTCTTGTGGTTTGTGTAATGAGAGCCACGAGCCGAGCCGAGCCGAGCCGCTCATAGTTCGTCCTGAACAGTGACCAAAACGGTCACTATTTTTGAAAAAGTGACCGTTTTGGTCACTTTTTTTAAATTTCAGTGACCGTTTCGATCACTGAATTTCCCCCCCTTATACTCTTCCCCCCATTTCATAAATAGCCCAATAATTGGCCCAAGATTTTTCATCAACTCTCAAGTCTCATTATCTCAACTCTCAATCTCTTGTGTGCTCTCAATTTATTTGTCTGAAGTCTCAACTCTCAATTAGTCTACAATTATACAATATAGTTATATTATATAAATTCATTTTTACAATTTAATCAACTTCAATCTTAATTTCAATTCATTTTTACAATTCAATCATCTTCCTATATCATCTATTAATCTATATTGTATTTTCTTAATTCACAAATTGAAATGGATCTATACTCATTTGTCGAGAGCTTGTTCGATTTCAGAGGCGAATCACCTGCCACGCCACAAAGTCAATATCAGAATCAATTTTACCAGTCTAAATGAAGTACCAATTCTTGAAGATATTACACATTTAGGTGTGGACCCCAGCAATAATCCAATTGACTTGGATGACGTCAATGTTCCCGAAACTCAAGAGGAACAAGAGGAGGAGGAAGCCAAATTAAACATTCCCGATGCTAGAAGGAAACGAAAGGAAAAAAAGGCAAAATGTTGGGATTGCTTCAAATTGATTTCGACGGGCTGTGTTGATAGAGTTCCAGAGTAAAAAGCAGTATGTAAATACTGCCAATAACGATTGGCATGGCAAAAACGCATTGGTACCTTCCACATCAACTGTCACTACAAAGCGTGTGCGACTAAACATGGACTTCTTCAAGTCAGTTAAACACAACTGCAATTTAGTAGTCCAGGCGCTGGTACTACAACTTCATCCCTAACTACGTGGATATATTTAAAGGATAATGCTCGAATAGGGATGATGAAGCTTATTGCTGGTGCTAAGTTGCCTCTTGTAATAGTGAACAACCAACATTTCGTCTCATACGTGAAAGAATATCTTCAATCGAGATAGGTAGGGTAAGTCAAAACACTCTTTGTCAGACGCGATAGAGTATTTTCTTTAAATAAACTAACAATTAATTTTTGATTTGCAAAAATATGGTGGTGTTATATCTTTAAATTCGGATATATGGGAGGAGATTAATAAAAGAGTTTATATAATTGCAACTGCACACTATATCGACCCACCTTGGTGTATGCATAAAAATTTATTATTTTTTAAATTTATTAAATTCCACAGAACTCTAATAATATATAATGCGGTTATGACTATTATTAAAGAATATCATTGTGAACGTAAAATTCGTTCTTTTACATTCGACAACGCTAGTATTAATAAAGTAGTTATTAATAAATTGTGTAGGGTATTGCAGCCTAATTTCGATGGTCATTTGTTTCATATTCGTTGTATGTGCCATATTTTAAATTTAATTGTGCAAAATGACTTGAAACATATTAAAGATGAAATACAAAGAATTAAGAATGCATTAATATATATATCACGATCTTCTCTAGTAGAAAACAAGTATTTGAGGAATTTTGTGCCTAATTTGGGATGATAAATGCTAAAACATTTGTTAGAGATGTAGGTCATATAGAGAACTCCACTTATTTATTATCATACGAAGGTCCTGAACATTTAATAATTGAGTTTTATAATAATAGGCATATTAGAAACGATGATGACACTAGTCTAAATGAATCCAATTAGAAGTTTTTATGATAGTACAAGTTTTTTATTTGGAGTTTATTATCCCACTAGCTATATAGTGTTTGAACGTCCTTATGTAATTGCAAGATCTTTCATAAATACAAAAATGACCCCGATTTTAGTGCAATTATATATTCTATAGAATTGAAGTTTCAAAAATGTTGGGAAGACTTACCTATGTTATTTCTTTTAGCGTGCATCATGGACCCCTAATATAATTTATCAGGAACTAAATATATAATTGATCAAATTTCTAAAGCTTTAACTTTTAGTACACCTATCACATATAAAAATTTAGAACAACTTTAAGTGAAATGTATGAATTATATGCTGAACGAACGGGTAAAAATATTAGTTGAGTACCCACTGTGCCTACTCTTTCTGCTGAACTTGAAGATGATGAAGCTGAAATATTTAATTTATTTCAAGGCATTAACATGTATAAGTATGATCCAAATGTAATAGGTTCATGTTCATCTAGTAATACTTTGTCTGCTACATCTCCATCAGCCCAAATATATGTGTCAATACGTTGCCTGCTGAATTAATTGATTACTTTAATCATAATATGCCTACGAATAAAACAATTAAAAAAAGTTCCGAAGATGTTATTGAATTATGGCGGAGGTATGAATGACGATGGCTAGTAGTTTTTGCAATTGTAAAAGATTTACTGACACCTCTGGTTAGCACTGTAATTTCGGAGTCTACTTTTAGCGCAAGTAAGAGGGTGTTGTTTGAAATCAGGAGCTGACTGAAAGAAGATATTTTGGAAGCATTAATGTCGTGAAGGATTAGCAGGACGATTATTTTCGAATACAAGATAAATATGCCGAAATTGCATGTCGTCAAATAATAATCAAATTTTGTTATTTTATAATATTGCTTTTAATTGTATTTAAAAATTGTACATGTCATAAGTTGTTCGTGTACAATTTTTAACTCCGCCTACTCAAAATTTATGTCGGTCCCAAACTTAGATAAATAAGGAGGGTTTACATTTTTTTTATTTTAAAAAGAAAAAGATAAAAAAAATCATTTTAATCTAAAATTTTTGCTCGATTTATTTATTTTTTGTTTAAAAAAATGGTTTTCCATTGTTTTATCTATTTTCGGCATTTAAAAAAAAATAATTGGTGAACTCGTGAGCCCAAGCTTGTTCACATTGCCATCCCTAGGCTGGACTTGGTTCATTTTCCACTTAAAGTATAGCATTGATAAATAGGACCACCTTCAAACAAAAATCTTAAGACCAAGTGGAGTTGATAAAGCTACAGAGAAAATATATAGCAATAACCCAAGTATAGAACCAACTTAGGTATCAAAAAGGGCCCAAATATTTTGGACCGTAGGGAGGCCAATGAAGCCCAAAAAAATTAGGCCCGGTTCTCTTTACCCTTTTTGGGTCGTTTTCTGTTTTCGATTTTTCAAAACGGCAAAAATATGTTCTTTTTCCTGTTTTTGAAAACGAAAAAAAAATTGTGAAGAAAACACAAAACGACTTTTTTGTCGTTTTGGGCGTTTTCAGTGTAAAACTTGAAAAAATTGAAAACGCGGGAAACACTTTTTTTTTTTTTTTTTTGAGGAGATGGTGTGGTGATTCTCAAAATTTCAAAAAAAATTTAAAATTAATTAATTTTTTTTTTTTTTTTGGTGTTTTGAGGTGGTGTTGTGGTGATTCTCAAAATTTAAAAAAAATTCATTTTTTTTGTTTTGATAAACTAACAAAAAGAACGCATTTTCAACAATTTCAAAACAAATACTTAAAATACAAAACTCAAAATAAATTCAAAACTCAAAACACAAAACTGAAACATAAAGAAAACACCCACTTAATTCTTTGGCCCAATTTTTTAAAACACTTACCCGAATTCGTTGTAGCCCATTAACAAGCCAACAGTTTCCAGTATGTTTAAGTGGGTAATTTAATGAGTTCTTCTTCACTGACAGGGGCCTTTGACAGGCCCCTGTGACAAGGGCTGATCTGAATTTCAGATCTGGGGTTGAGGGGCTGACACCTCAGCCCCCGTCACAGGGGCCTATCAAAGGCCCCTGTTTGAGCAGATTAATTCTAATTTAATTGCATCAAGTCAGGAGAAGTACCAACGAAGCCTTGAACATTTGTATCTTTTGTCAGACAAAATATTTTGTAAAATTGAATGTGCTTCTTGCAAACATGACACCATCAAAGTCCTTTCACAGTAGACAAAAGCTAGACACTGCCACACCTGCTATTGCTGAAAACTGACAATCGAGGTCATCGAAGAATGTGGTGTGCCGGAAGTTGTAAAATAAAGTGACCTATTCATGGAGTCGAGGGTTATTGGAGGTGGGTGGTTTTGGCTGTAGCTAAATACCAAAAAGCGCGACTTTCTTCTCATGTTGGTAATAGTATTGTTTAATTTGAGGCTTGATTGTATTGTTAAGCAAAATCTCTAGTTTTCTCTCGTTTTCATTTGCTCCATTTATGTGTATCCTGCTGATATGAGCATCTTTTCACCAAATGCTCTAAACTCTGCAGCAGGGACTAATAATAGCCTCCGCTTTTGTTATTTTGTTGCTGAATTTTTTAATGCTTGATGCACCAGACAATGGTAGTTCTCCTGTTCTTTTTCATTTCTTCTTGGGTGTTTGTGTTTCCTTTGGTGTTGATTTGTTCCAAAAGAAATGGTGAATATGGCCGATAACACTAGAACATCAAAATGATTTTTTTTGGACAAGTACCATTTTTAGATTTCCTTCCATGGCCATTTTCACGATTGATCCTCGTCAAAAAGTTTTACAAACTCAAGAAATTTTCCAATTCTTCCCATAGCGTTCTTCATTTCTAGTTGTTATCTTAGCCCTTTTTTGGTAGACAACTACCGAAAAAATTATCTTTCTCCGGTGGATTTTTGTATGTGGTAGAACATGATTAATCTATCGTTTCCTATTGACAAGACTAATCTATTAATCCCAAAAATGTGCTAACAGAATCCCAATCTTGTCCCCTCCATGTAGACATCACCTTAATATGAAATGAATCACATATTTTAAATAAAAAAAAATACATGGGCCAAATGGGCATGATGGGCCAGCTCCAAGCCCAAAATGCAATTGTTTAATTAAATGGATCCAATCAGTTAAATAGTCGATGCAACGTTAGCCAATGTAGGACTCCCTCCGTCACTTGCATGCCACATAATTTATGGATATAACAATAACATAAAATTAACTAGTTACTAGTGAAAAAATGTGAGTTCTATAAAATTTATTAGCAAGCCTCATTAAAATGTTACTCTAAAAGTAGTGTCAATTCAAAATTTCCCAATCTTCTATGTTAGGTTTGCATTAATCAATCTTACATAAAGAGTAATGCTATGTAGTTTCAGTAGAGTTACAACCTCATACTAAGTGTCGTTGGATGATAGGCTAAATAAAATGTAAAATCCAATGAGTCATTTAATTTCATTTATCTTTTAATGTCATATTAGCGCCATATAAATTGGAGTTACAATCCTAGTGAAACTAAATAGTATTATGAAGAGTGTATTTCACTCATGCTTTAGACACCATCTAATATTGATATTTAACTAATTCTTAAGAATTTTAGAGCATTTTAATGTGTATTTTGATATTGTGATATATGTTGATGAAATTGAAGATAATAAGCAAAAGTTGGCAAATTGGAAAATGAATTGAATTGTAAGAGATCCAAAGTTTGGGGATTAAAGTGAAAATACTCAAATATTGTGTCGAATCTCACAATAAATATTCAAGAGCACTAGAAGTCACTTGGATAAAGTAAAAAGTCAAAGGGATGGAATATAGCCAAAGTATGATCACACATCAATTTTCACCCGAAAAAAGTTGTCATCCAGATTTTTTGCCTCATATCGAGACCTGTTTTTGACATATCAAAGAAAACTGATATCTGAAGTGAAATAATAGCCCTTTGAATTAGCTTTTTAACACCTTTTAAGTTGCCTCAATTAGATATCAAGAGAAGAAGTTATGTTAAAAATATTAAAGATGCGCAGTGTTATTCTTCCACCCGAAGTGAGCGTCGCAGCACGAGAAAAAGGATTTTTGAATTTTTGAACTCTTTTCTTAGCCCAATCCAACCCTAATTCGTCCAAAATTTCAAAATCAAAGGGAGAATTCAAAGGTGGACAATTCGAGAAATTAAAGGGAGGCAAGACCAACATCAAGGACAAAAATTGAAGATCTACCCAAAAACAAGGTTTTTTTTTTTTTTTTTTTAAATTCTCTTCTTCATGTTATTTATTTTGAATTGAATACATTTCATGTGTTTATCATGAACTAAATAAATCTTTAAGAGTTTGATTAGCCAAAACTTGAAAGTATGATTTGAATTAATTTTAGTTATTTCTACGAAATTTTTCATTTCGTTTATTTGTGTAATGATTAATGCTTTCAATTAATTGGTCACTAATTGAATGTATAGATGCAAGTCAATTTTGGCACTCGAGAGATGGGAATTAGGCGCGATCATAAGATTAACGCAACGCATATTTTATGGGTTTCTAGAGAAATTGTAAAATCTATTAAGTTTACTCCATAAAAGAACCATGAACTTGATAAATTTTTTGTTTTAATTTGAAATGGAGATATTGGAATCGAAATCTAGGACTAATTTCTAGCCGACACTCGAGAGAGGTGATATATATACAATTGAGCTCTTGCTTATTAACTTTGAAAAATTGATTAGAAACAATTATATAACTGAGAATCATATTTGATAGTTAAGTGAAATCACAACCCTAGGCTTTCTCACCTTGATTATTCTTCTAACTTACATTGTTGAGTTTGTTACCACATTTATCTTATTAACTTATTTAAAATCATTGATTCCAAATTTCATTCATATAGATAAAATAAGAGCTACATAATTATAATACTTAGTATAAAATTAAATTACAATCCCTATGGTTTCAACACTTTAAATTCATTATTTTATTACAAAACTTTACACCGTACTCCTGTGGTATAAATTATATTGTAGAAAATGCATAACAAATTTTTGGCACCGTTGCCGATGATTGTTTCATTTGATTTTTACTAATATATTACTAAGTAGCTTTTGTTTTAATTTCGATTTTCTTTTATTTCGTTAATATTGGCTACCCACCCTGATTTGTTTGGTATTTTTCCAGATACTATTCAATAGTATACGCATGATTTTCACAATGTCAAGAGAGCATAACAATTGTAATAAGTAATCTCGACATGGATGAAAACTACATGCTTGTAGAAGATATCGTTTGTCAACTCTGCTATGGGATGCATTATACTAAGTACTATTTGCAAACATGTACCGATTCCTGTGCGAAAAGCTTCTAGGGTTCATACAATATTTAATATGTTGAAAACAAGCAACTGACCAATTTTATGAAAACTACATGCTTTTGGGAGATTATATAGCTATTGATTGGGATAATGACATTATACTTGTGAGAAATGGTCCTCCTTGGTTGAACCAAAGGGTAATTGCAAAGTACTATAATAAACTCACCAAGTTGGTATAAAGCAACATATGTATTAGAGATCAGGGTTACTGGTATGAATTCAAAAGGTGGAAAAACAATCCACTCGAAGGGGCTAAAAGGAAAGTCTTTTTATTGCCCATGGATCTAGAATGCGGATCAATCCGTTAATTCGAGGAAGTTTCAACAATTGAAGAAGAGTTTAAAGTGAATGATAACTTGATTACAAAGGAATCGAATGAAGATGTAGAAATCAATGAAGATGAAAGCAACGTCCATTCGTCCGAATTTATTGATAGCATAGAAATTGATTTTGTGATTAAGTTTGATGCGAAAGTTGAAGTCTACATTGTTTTGTTTGAATTGGATGGAATGGAAAAATCCTATTACATTGAAAAGGACAATGTTGAGGCTCGAAAAAATAATGAAGAATAGAGCAAGGCCAAGAGAGGAAAAATGGGCAAGGCATCCAAAGCTTTCTTTAGATGCCTATGATCATTTACCAAAATCAAGCTAATGACGTAAAATGAGCACTTTTTGGGAGGCAACACAAGCTTTCTACCCTTTTATTTATTCCATTTTCTAATTATAGGGTAGTTTAGTTTATTTTACTGTTTATTTAGGAATCATTATCCATGTCTCGTCTCTCCTTAAGTCCTTAAGTAATTAAGTTAGTTATTAGATATTTGAGTTAAGTGAGCTTTGTTCCATATATTTAATATTTAAAATTTGATTTTTCAGGAACATGACGTCTTAAACATTCAATTCAACATTGACAAAGAGAAAATAGGATAAATATTAAGTTTGAAGAGTACATAGAAGAAGTATCCATCAAATCGAGTATCACAAGCACCAAAACGTCATTGACAATGTAGACAGTTAAGGAAAGTTCCTCTCTTTTCCCTTTAATTTTACACTAGAGACAATGTTTAATTTAAGTTTTGGGGTGTATATAAATTGTCTAATTGCCATTTTTTTTTACATTTTTATTTTTTTGTGATTTGTGTGCACACTTTAAAAATAAAAGAAAAAAATTACTTATTTTGTATACTTGTGTGAATTAGATAACATTATCGGCAATAATAGATAATATTGAGGACATGTGTTGGTTTATGGATCATGAATAGGTTATGCATTTTAGTTAAATTTTTTTGCTCATTCATGTGGAATTTAAAGTATTTATGCATGAGAGTTGATGTAGTGTTGTACATAAGCAAGTTGATCCATGTTTACAGGTTAAAATAGAGAACTTAGATGCTAAATCTAAATAATTACTAAACATTATTATATCCTTCAACCAAATATAGAATACTAGTCTTTGACACGTGCGTTGCATGAGTTTTGTATTTATTGTATTTTTATTAGCGTCAAAATTATAGATTTTTCAAAATTGGTTGAAAATTCGAAGTATTTGGTGAAATCTAATCGTTTGGTTCATTACATTAGCGCAGGATGCATGGAGATTTCTTTTTCGTTTTTTATTTTTTTCCTCATTTATTTATTTTTTATTTGTTTTGTTCATATTATGAATATATTTTTTTATTTAAAATACTTTTTAATTCTTTTTTCTGTTTGAAAAAACTTAATTTTTTCAATTTTAATTAAAAAATATTTATACTATAAGAAAACACTGCAACACGCAATTTCCATGCCTCTCAAGAAATTAAAAAAATAAAGATAGTATAAGATAGAAAATATTTTAGAAAAAGTTACTTGTAAGTAAAAAATTTGAAGAGAAAAGAATTAAAAGAATTTTAAATTGAAAAAAAATTATTTGTAACATAGAACTACGATACTGATTTCTCTCGGCACCATATTCATATGTGTTTATATTTTGTGCTTCATATATATTTAATATTTATTTTATGCTTATGTTGAAATAATAAAAATCTGGAATTTTTTTTGAAATTCGATTTGGTAAGTGAATGTATAGTGTTCTGCATTCTCGATATTTGTAAGTACGAAAATCGGTATATAAAAATATAGCAAGCTACAAATACGGTAGACAGCATATACAGTAAGTTACAAATATGATAGACAACATATATGGTAAGCTGAAAATACGGTAAGTTATTTGCAAATACGGTAAGTTGCAAATACGGTATGCAGCATATACTGTAAGGTGCAAATACGGTAAGGTACAAATACGATAAATTGCCTGGAAATACGGTAAGCTGTATATATGGATTTATAATTTGTTATAAATGTATAAAATTTATTTAATAATAAATTTCTTAAGTATTAAATGTTGTAATTCAATATTGTTTCCTTTTTTATAATTATATTTTCGAAAATTTAAAAAAAGGGTTATGAAATTGCTAATTTTTAAATGTGTTTTTTTTTAAAATAAAAATAATTTTTTCTGTTATTTGTAAAAAAAAAATTGTAATTTTATTAGCGTAATAAATAGATTTATTATGCATTTTTATTTTTTACATTTTGTGAAGAATTTTGTTTATGGTGATTGATAAATATTCTTGCACACACGCATCATGCCAATATTAAAAAAATAATAATAATTTTAGTATATATTAAAAAAAAAATTATGGAGGCTTTCTTCCATAATATGGAGTCCTCCATAATACGGAGGCTTTATGAAGGCCTCCATGAAGCCTCCATATTATGGAGGTAAAAAACCTCCATAATACGGAGACTTTATGGAGGAAAGCCTCCATAATATGGAGGCTCATGTGTGTTTTGTTAAGGGATAAAAATTTTACATCGGTTAAATACTGAAATATTGACCAACTTAAAAATATTTTGGGCTACTCCTCTTAATAATGTTGAACTTATTAAGATGGACCCCAAATCTTAACATAGTACTAGAGCCCATTAAACTCCAACGAGCTATTCGATCTGATTATTAGCCTCAATTAATGAGCAATGGATTGTAAGATTGGTCTGCTCAAATGAACCACCATCTTGCGGGGACGTGTTAAGGGATAAAAATCCACATCGGTTAAATACCGAAATATTGACCAATTTAAAAAGATCTTGGATTACTCCTCTTAATAAGATTGACCTTATTAAGATGGACCCCAAATCTTAACATGCTTGAGCCTTTGTAATTACGGAAGCTCCAACGTGCGTTTTTTTCTTTCTTTTTCATTCATTGACTCTCAGTACAATAATTTAATTTCATTTAATCAACTAATTTTTTTAATATTCCTAAAATAAATACATAAAATACAAATCAATTATTTTTATATATATACAAAGATTATATAAATCCTTCAAATGAGCTGAAATGTAGAAAATGATAAACATATTAATCACATTTCCAATCGTAACCTTTTGAGTGCAATCAAATAATGTGTGAAACGTGTTAGATCAAATAGTCATTCACGTCGATAGTTCAATAATTTTTTTCTCCTCACTTTTGTTTTTGGGAAGAGTAAGATCATATTTTTCGATAACATATTGTCTATTTCTACAACTCGTGTTAATCTATTCTACTATTTCTACACACAATTCTATTTACTCTCTTATTTACCAATTTATTCCATCCACATTTCAATGATTCTAAAATATCTAAAATTAAGCAATACAAAACATTAACAACAAAAATTCGAAATGAAACCAATTCACACAAAACACAATAAAAAATCATTCAAACTTCGTTAAATGAAATTGAACTGCCGTCCACAAATTTCAATAAAAAAACAACAATAAGAACTAAAATTCGGAACAATAAGACCTCAATCAATTCATACAAAATATACAACAAATAATTTGCGTGGTAAAATGGAGAGAACAGGTAGCATCTGAAAATGGAGAAGAAGAAAGAAAGATCACCTAAATTGAGGACAAGTGGGTTTCACTGTAGACGGCGTTCTTTTTTGTTTGTTTACAGACGGCGTCGTTTTTGCTTGAGAGATGAAAAAAAAAATTTGCTACAGTGTGTGAAAATGGAAGAACCTACTGTTCTTTCTACAGTAAACTAACATTACCCTTTTTATATAGTAATGATATTTGGATGATTGAGTCATTGTAGGAAAACTTGGAGATAAATGTGGATTTCATAAATGCGAATTTTGTGTGGACTATCTGAGGCCAATATAATGAAAAATTAGGTGAAAACATTAAGTTAGTGATCGATTTTTGAGAATTAGTATTTAACAAGGAACATTGCATTAATCAGCATAGAAGGGGAAAAAATTACATTGTTGTGAAGCTCCCCTAAAATATCCTAATGAGGACAACTATAATAATCTCATTGTGAAACGTCTTTTCGTAGTCTTTATGACTCAATTAATTAAGCCTGCAATAGTTTAAAACATGGTACTCTAAAGTTATCTGACTTGAGAGTCATCAACACAAAGCTCGTTATAGGGTTCATTTAGAAAGTTTAATGGAGAGACATCCAAGTATAAGATTAATTAAAAAATATATTATGTATGTATGTATGTATGTATGTATGTATACACCTTAATTAAGCCCTAAACACTTATTTTAGAGAATTAAACCTTTGATAATAGGCCAGTAACTTGTTGATTCTTGGGGGTTGATGCAGTAAAAAACAAAGAGAATCCTTATTTGTTGATATGTTGAATTGCAATTAGTAAAATCTAACCAAACTTGAATAGTGTAAGAGATCAATAATGAAAATCAACTTTAAAATACACCTCGAGAAGTGAGAAGAAAATAAATTTGGGAGTATGTGAATCCTACGAGCTAAGTAAGTAAATAGTTAACTTTTAAGATCGGGAATTGGATCAACTTATTAATGTACAGCGTTACACTTAACTTTTTATACACACTTGTTCTGCTTTGAACATGTGAGATTTTAGCTTTTGCATTATAGTTTTGATGTGGTTCATAATTGAAATTATATTTTCAATCATGATCTATGAAGGAAAACCATCTAACTAAATTTTTTTTTATGTATTTTCTTTTTTAAATTTGCT
The DNA here is from genome assembly GCF_002742605.1 of Olea europaea var. sylvestris. Taxonomy (NCBI): domain Eukaryota; kingdom Viridiplantae; phylum Streptophyta; class Magnoliopsida; order Lamiales; family Oleaceae; genus Olea; species Olea europaea. The sequence continues at coordinate 53,641 of NW_019267788.1, forward strand.
TGTTTAAGTGATTGTTAGTTAGTTACTTTTTTTGTTTAGTGTTTGCTCGATGTCTAGTAAATTATTGAGTTTGGGAGTATTTGATGAGTATATTTCACTCATATTTTAGACATCATCTAAACTTGATATTTAGTTAATTCTTATGAGTATTAGAGAATTTCAATATGTTTTAATGTTGTGATATAAGTTGATGAAATTGAAGGAAATAAGCAAAAGTTGACAAAATTGAAAAAGGGATTAAATTGTAAGAGATCCAACTTTTGGGGACTAAAATGTAAATACTTGAAAGTTGTGTGGGACCTCATAGTGAATATTTGAGAGTGCTACGAGTCAATTGGATAAAAATAAAAAAAAATAAAAAGCCAAAAGGATGAAATGTAGACAAAGTATGATCACACAACCAGAAAAGTTATGCTCCGAATTTTTAATCTCATATTTAGACCTATTTCCAATATAGAAAACCTTTAAATTGGAAAACAATATCTAAAACAAAGTCGTAGCCATTTTGAGTTAGCTTTTCAATGCCTTTTGAATCGCCTCAATTGGATATTAGAAGAAGAAGTTATATTAAAAATATTAAAAGATGCGTAGTGCTTTTCTGAGATAATAACCCAAATGGTTGCTGAATTTTGCAAAAAGTTTCTGCGGGGCCACTGAACTTTAAAAATTACCCAAATCATCACTAAATTTTACAAAAAGTTTTCACAAGATCACTAAATTTTAAAAATTATCAAATTCATCATTAAATTTTGCAAAAGGTTTTCCAGGGGTCATTAATTCAATGATATCCTAGGAAAATATTTTGCAAAGTTTAGTGATCCTGTGATTTTTTTTTTTTGAAAAGTCTATAATGGGGTGATTTTTAAAGTTCAATGACCCGTGAAAATCTTTTGCAAAGTTTAGTGATGACTTGGATGATTTTTAAAGTTCAATGACCTCGTGAAAACATTTTGCAAAGTTCAATGACCCTTTGGGTTATTATCTCGTGCTTTTTTCCACCCTAAATGAGCACCGCAACACCCGTCTTGCTAAAATTCAGTAGCATCGTGACGCCGCAGTGCAGTCCAGCGAGAAAACAGAGTTTCGAATTTTTTGGACTCCTTTCTTGGTCCAATCTAACCCTAATTCATCCAATACTTCAAAATACGATAAATACAAATCTAAAGACCACAATTGAAGTAGAATTCAACCTAGAATTCAAAGTTGCAAACTTCTAGAAATCAAAGGGAGGCAATAACAATATCAAGTAAGAAGATTGAAGATCTACCCCAAAACTAATTTTTTCCTATTCTCTTCTTTATGTTGTTTATTTTGAATTGTATAAATTTCATGCTTCTTATCATGAACTAAATAATTCTTCTCTGGTTTAGTTAGCCAAAACTTAAAGTATGATTTGAATTTCTTTTAGTTATTCTTATGAAATTTTTCATTCTGTTTATTTATGTTATGATTTAAATCTTTCGGTTAATTGGCACTAATTGAATCGATGGATATTAGTCAATTTTGGCACTCAATGGAGGGAAATTTAAGCGTGATCATAAAATCTACGAAGCTCATTCATAAAAGAACCACAAACTTGATAAATTCTTGATTTTAATTAGGAATAGAGATATTGCAATTAAAATCTATGATTAATTTGTAGCCGACACTTGAGGGAGGGGATAGAGACACAATTGAGTTCTTGGTTATAGACTTTGGAAAATTAATTAGAAATAATGCGTGACATTATTGAGAATCATATTTGATTGTTAGGTGAAATCACAACCCTAAACTTTCTCATCTTGACTATTCTTTTAACTTGCAATTAATTGTTGAGTTTGTTTCCACATTTATCTTATTAACTTATTTAAAACCATTGATTCCAAATTTTATTCATGTAAATAAAATAAGAGCTATACAATTATAGTACTTAATATAAAATTAAGTTACAATCCCTGTGAATTTGACACTCTAATTCCATCATACAAAACTTGATACTTTACACTTGTGGTATAAATCACATTATAGAAAATGCGTGACATATTATATAAATTAGAAGTACCATTTGATAGGCTTCCTTGCATGCACACAATATTACATATGCATTTAATGTCTAGTAATGAGTGGTGAAGAACTACATGAAATTCAACATATGTTTGAGTCTCTTTTTTGGCTAAGAATGCTTTTGGAATAGTATATTGATGAAGAATGTATAATTAAAAAATAAGAAAATGTTTTAGGCTTGCATGATATTATTTAATTGAAAAATGTGTGATTAAAAAGAAGAGAAAAGAATATATTTTGAAAACAATAGGATCAAATAAGGGCTCTATTATGTAGATGATAAAAAAAAAACCACTTCCAAACAGGCTTTGGAAGAAAGAAATTGAGAAGGAAATAGTCAAGACAACAAGATTCCATCGCATCGATTATGCAAAGGAAGTGGTCTTGATATCCAAACTATTTAGTTAGTTAGTTAATTAGTTAACACCACACAAATAATAATAATAATAATAATAATAATAATAATAATAATAATAATAATAATAATAATACAAAATATATGCATCTATGTATATAATTATTTTTATTTTTGAAAAGAGAATTAAATTTCTACTCTGAAACTCGGTGCCTGCCACAAGGTTACATGTCATTTTCATATCTCATGAAATGTAACATTTGAAAAATATAGACTCACCTAATAATGAATTTCATTCAACTTCCTTCCATGATTGGTTTCCGCTCTTCCCTCATTAGGACCTCATTTTCAAAAATTTAATATTTGCTCAAATCATTTTTAATCGCAAATTCTCGTAACAAAACAATTTTGCATCTAAATCTTAAATTTTTTCCTGCTTTAACCAAACATTTTCTTTAAAATCATTTTTTGTATAGTATATTCTCAAAAATTTATTCCAAACAGGGGTTAAATAAGTAAGATAGAAAGATCATCACTACCGGACATAATGCCAGATGACATAAAGATTTATACTGTAAAATCTATTTCCATAGAAAGAAAGAAAAAAAGTGTATATATATATATATATATATATATATATATATATATATATAT
>NW_019267788.1:57284-59978 GCF_002742605.1 Olea europaea var. sylvestris
CATTATTATTCCTTGGTAGTTCACCAAAAAAATTAAAATTTGATCACTCATCCAATGGATAGAATCATGCAATGCATATTATTGGAAATTTGGAATCATAGAATTTTTTTCCCACGCGCAAGCCTAAATTTCTGCCCGCTATAACCCGCCCATGAATGTATTTTTCTAGAATTGTACAAATTCCAAATCTCCCATTCACTACTGTCACATTTCTCCTCTCACTTTCATACATTGTTTAGGTTGGAGATTACCCACAACTATCTTCACTTTTTATTTTATTTATTTTATTTTTTTTTTTAAAAATTTTTGGGTTATTGATTTGTTCATTGGTTGAACTTCACGTGTTCTGTCGATCCTTTATTTGGTATTGCCATTAGGCTGATTTATTGCCGACCGCTTCATATAATTGTAAAAGTCATCTTTTTTGACATTGCCTCATAAGGGTTTGATTTGATGGGCTCTTGATTTTCTGGAGTCTGCTGGTGGATCTTTTGATTTCTTCACTGCCAGGTATCAAGAGTCTAATTCTTGTGCAATTTACTTTGATTTGTGATCCCAATATTCTGTGGGCTTTTTGTGTATTTCTGATTTGATTTTTGCAATGAATGGTTATTGCGGTGATCATTATGATCTCTGGGCGAAATGCATTTGCCTAGATTTACTGTGATTTGGTATATGGCCGCATGGAAATATTAATTTTGTCCGAGAAAGGTACAATCCCTGGAGAATAATGTACATCACAATGTGTTGTACATTGCTTTACTAAAAGTTAGCTGCCTCCGATACTCTTAATATACTGTTTAGTATAAGGAGTTTGTAATAATTAGTGTTTGATTTTGTGCTATAGAGAACTATATATTAGTTTCAAGTTCTGTTAGTCTTTTCTATCTTGCTTTTAGATTGTTACTGCAGTTCCTCGAAAAAATCAGTAATGCAGAAACTGAATTTAATAGCTATTAACTCGGTTGCCAAAAAAAAAAAAAAGACAACTACAAATTCGGAGGTTTGTGCCTTCCACGTGTTTGATTTGTTCCTTTCCACAGCTGTGATTGCTTATGACATTTGCTGAAGCTTCTATTAGTAAAGATTTTATCAATGTTATCCAACACAAATTCGATTTTTTTTTTTTTTCAAATATTAATATTGCTTGATTTTGTTAATATGCAAAACACAACATTGATGCTTTGACTCTGTATCTAAGGAATCACGTTTTAGTAATTCCTGACTTTCCCCAATTTTTCTACTACATTTATTCAAAACTGAATTTGCAAGATTCTGCAATCCATTGGAGGATATGAGTATCTGAACAACAAATAGTGTTGCAGAATATCTTCCCTTATCTCCATGCTTACCTGAACATGATCATATGCTATGGTTAGCTAATGGTCTATAAAATTTTTGCTCGCAACAATGTCTCTGGCCCTTTCCGTGATTGATCTTTTTCATCAGTTCAATATTTCAAGCATCAAAAAATCTGATCTTTGTGCCTGTCAACAGGGGTTGTTGATGAGGACATCACCTGTTTGACCATCTTATCTTGCTTTGGACTAATTAACTTTTGCTTTATTAGTTGGGTTTGTATTATGGGCCAGCCCAAGCCCCATAACTATTAGGTTTATTTTTATTATTTATATGTTTGTATTGAACTTCCAAGGGACGATGAATGGATTGATGAGGGCATCATCTGTTTGACCATCTTAGCTTGCTTTGGACTAATTAACTTTTGTTTTATTAGTTGGGTTTGTGTTATGGGCCGGCCCAAGCCCCATAACTATTAGGTTTATTTTTATTATTTATATGTTTATATTGAACGCCCAAAGGACGATGAATGGATGAAGTAAATTGCTTGGCTTGTGGCCTAATGTTTCCCTCTTCTCCCCCTTCTCCTTCTTCTTCGGTCTTCTTCCCCCATTCTCTTTGGTTCTCCCCCTTTTTTGCTACCCTTTTCTTTATCCTACATCAGCTGTGATATGTGGTCTCGTCATGAGCCGTGTACTCGCAACTATGAATGAAGCAACATCCTTTCTTTATAATAATTGTTGTGAAATTATAAATACATACCCATCTATGATGTAGTAATCAATGATTTTAATCCATTATATATGTTTTCACCTCAAGTACAACATACTCTTTTCCATTGCCTTTCTCTCTATTCTTAATGGCATTCAGGGCAATGCATCTGTAGGCATAAATCCTATTGGCTTCATCATCTTCATTACCTTGTTAAGATAAACAATGTTTTTAATTGTTGTTTGTTGAATTGTCTCCAGGAAGCTTGAACATTATCTTGTTCTTGAGAATGAAATTTGTGGTCCGTTAACTTGGTATAATGGCAGTTTCTAAGAGGACTGTTCTGGCCTTGAAGTCTTATCAAACCCAGGCTGAGGTGCTTGTTAAAAACTACATACTAGCAGATCCTTTTATTCCATACACTTCTGTCCTTGGTGGCACATTGACTTGCAAATTGGTATGTTTCCACTTTTTGAATTCCTTTCTAAATAATTATACCCGTAAATTTTGAACCATCTGGACAAGATTTTTATGTTTATGAAATTTTGAACCATAGTGATGGATACTTTTGTTGTGTTCTAAAAAACCCACCTAGCGGCGTCTAGGTGCGAGGCTTGGGCGAAATGCTATGCCCTAACAATGAGTGCCTAGTGACGCTTTATTAACCCCCCCCCCCCCCCCCCC